>NW_024609801.1:295000-345000 GCF_018296145.1 Oncorhynchus tshawytscha
GGAGCGATGAGGAGATAGGCCTATATATAGGTCTAAGTCTACATACAGGATGTAAAGGGAGAACATGTTTGTTCTCAAGCCCTTGATAAGGCTTTGTGGATCAGTATTGCTCCGGGGCTCGGGCTAAGGTTGAAAAGTTACCGGTAATTTACCAAAGTTACCGGAATCCTCAGTAGTGTTGGTACTTAGCAGGTAATTTATGGTAACTTTGGTAATTTACACTTTAATCTTTTTTTTTTTTGTCCATGAGTTTCTAGTGGATAGAACATATGGTTCAAGAGAAAATAGCTGAGGCTAATTAATGAAAAAAGCAATGAATCAACAATGGCATTATTTAAAATGAACCCTGCATCTCTTCCAAGCATGAACTTTCTTCACAACTGCCAACAGTTTGGCGCCAAAACAAAGACAGAAACCCTCATTTTAAACACCAACGGTATTCACTAAGTTGACCGTATATATTTACAATCATATTTTACAGCTTGGTCATTCTATTTCTTTATTTTTTTTAATCATCTTATTTGATGATTTACATGGATCAGGCCACTCAGAGCCAGAGATAATCTGAAGTACCAAAAAAGGCCAATAGATGTCATCTGTTAAAATTCCCCCCCAAAATTGAAAATCACCAAAATTCTGGCAGTTCACTGATCAACATCAAAAGTTTCCCATAACATACTGTCCCTTTACAACCTTAGCTGGGAGGAAAAGGTGGAGCCTGGTGCAGCCCTATTGGATTGAACAGCACTGCTATAGGGGCTATAAAGTTACTCTGGGAAAACAAAAACAAGTGACGCTGTGCTTTATCCCAATCCCCAGCTGGTCCCGGGGAGCCAGAACTGCTTACAGTGTCCTTTCAGTCCCCATTTCCATTAGGCAGACATAAAATGGGGGGGAAAGTATCATATTTAGTTTCTGTGATGAACGGTGTACCATCAAACTGACATAAATATACCTCACTGTGACTATTTCCCCTCCTTTGGTCCATTCCAATACTCTCCGCTCCCCCCCTCCCCCTTCTTTCCAAAACACTCCAGGGAGAAGTGAAACCTGGGCTTTCGACAAATATATTAAAGACTTTTGAGACAGTGCCTCAGAAATACTGCGGCCCTCAGCGCTCTGGGGTCTCGCGCCAACACTCGCAGGGGCGATTTGGAGAGCGGGCCGTGATGCCGCCGGGGCGAGCTAGCAGAATGCAAAGTTGCTGCTTCGCCGCTTTACCCCATTTGGGCTCAATAAGATCTTCCGCCCCCACAGTTTCCGCCTGAGGGAGGTCACAGAAAGATCATATTTTCTCACAGCCAGACAAGGCGCTATTTCTCTCCACTAGTCCCCAACGTGCAGCTAGCGAACTAGCAGGGCCGCCTGTCCGCCTGCCTGCCACCCTGCATTAACACAGCAGAGAGAAATGAAGGGAGACTAGCTAGGAAAGAAGGAAGGGGAGGCATGTACAGCTGTTGTAGAAACAAGAGGGTAGTAGTGGAGTTTTATACAAATACATGTGTATCAATGGGAAGCACATATTGAGAGACACAGACTCTGCCACTATGGCTTGTAGATTGAAAATATTTTAGCATAGGTCTATGTTATCACAAATTGCCCGGTGCCAGATCCATTTGTGCCCTTGCCAATCCATTACTGTCGTTGTCAAACCAAGCATGACAATGAGTGACAAGGAGTTGGAATGATAGCACAAACAGACAGACTGGAATTCAGGCTAGCAAACAGACAGTTGTGCCCGACTGTACTTCATTTGAACTCACATGTAGCTTGAATTCTAATTAACATTCATTATTAATAGATAGTGCTAAGCGATTAACCAACATTGTTTTTTTTCTGGTTATTAAACAACTAATTGACCTACATCGGTTCAATTACTTGAATTCCATTTAGTCATTTTTGGGGGAGAGTCCAACACGCTGTTTCTTTAGTGATAAATGAAATCATTCATGAGAGAAATCAAGTCAAGAACCGTGGGACGCTGGGCTGAAGGGAGATGTAGTTTCATTACACGCGCTCCAGCAGGTGTATCTCACTGATCATCCCTAAAGCCAACACCTTCCAGTTCTCTGCTGCCTGTGACTGGAACGAATTGCAAAAATCGCTGAAGTTGGAGACTTTTATCTCCCTCACCAACTTCAAACATCTGCTATCTGAGCAGTTAACCGATCGCTGCAGCTGTACATAGTCTATCGGTAAATAGCCCACCCATTTTTACCTACCTCATCCCCATACTGTTTATTTATTTACTTTTCTGCTCTTTTGCACACCAATATCTCTACCTGTACATGACCATCTGATCATTTATCACTCCAGTGTTAATCTGCAAAATTGTAATTATTCGCCTACCTCCTCATGCCTTTTGCACACAATTGTATATAGACTCCCCTTTTTTTTCTCTACTGTGTTATTGACTTGTTAATTGTTTACTCCATGTGTAACTCTGTGTTGTCTGTTCACACTGCTATGCTTTATCTTGGCCAGGTCGCAGTTGCAAATGAGAACTTGTTCTCAACTAGCCTACCTGGTTAAATAAAGGTGATTTTTTTTTTATAATAATAAAAATAATAAAAAAATATTCAACCTAGTTCAGTGCAGAAACGTAGTAAATAACTACGATGACCATTATCCATTGCGCCTTTTTTTCACTGCTCGGACAGAGACGGACCAAAGAGGAAGAGGCGAAGTGAGAGGCTTCATTCTGGCCAAAATTTGTGCAAAATAAGCCTAATGCGTTTCTATGGCTTGTCGCTTGCTTTCCCACCTTTGATACAAAGACACCCATTGCTAGGGCAGAGACATGAGCATCTCAAAATTATATACAGATCTCTGGAAAGACACACTTTTACGCCTGCTACATTAGGTTAGATGTACACAGACCGCATGAGATAGTAATGTACACGATGACCAGAGGGACAGAGACAGTTCGAGAAAGTATGCCTCATCTACTTTGAAGAAGTAGTAAAATGATCGTCAGACAACTCTGCAGCATACTTAGGCAGGCTAGCCTAGCTAAATAGGATGACTAAAGACAGTACAGTATGGGGAGGAGATAACATTAGATGGTCCGGATGGCTGACTGTTACTGCCTGAGCAGAGATGAGGACTTTAAGGAATGAAAAATAGTCAAATAAAACAAAGACATATAAACAACTGAAATATTTTATTATTTTATAGTAATTTCCTATTGACAGAGACAGTGGAATATTTGCAATGTTTTACAAATGGAATGTTCTCCATTTTTGGCTTTGGGATTTCCATTAAAAAAAGCTCTAAAATCATTGAAATGTCATTATTTACTAATGCATTTAATGTTTAAAAAATGTATTGAAACCAAAAACCGTGAATATTGTTTGCCAATGACACAACAGGGGTAGGCCTGATCACCAACAACAACGAGACAGCATATAGGGAGACCTGGCCGTGTGGTGCCAGGACAACAATCTTATTTATTTGTAATATTGACAATTACAACAATACTGAATAAACACTTATTTTAACTTAATATAATACATCAGTAAAATCAATTAAGCCTCAAATAAATAATGAAACATGTTCAATTTGGTTTAAATAATGCAAAAACAAAGTGTTGGAGAAGAAAGTAAAAGTGCAATATGTGCCATGTAAGAAAGCTAACGTTTAAGTTCCTTGCTCAGAACATGAGAACATATGAAAGCTGGTGGTTCCTTTTAACATGAGTCTTCAATATTCCCAGGTAAGAAGTTTTAGGTTCTAGTTATTATAGGAATTACAGGACTATTTCTCTCT
Source organism: Oncorhynchus tshawytscha (assembly GCF_018296145.1). Classification (NCBI taxonomy): domain Eukaryota; kingdom Metazoa; phylum Chordata; class Actinopteri; order Salmoniformes; family Salmonidae; genus Oncorhynchus; species Oncorhynchus tshawytscha. Next base: position 298,769 of record NW_024609801.1, read on the forward strand.
ATACCATTTGTATTTCATTAACCTTTGACTATTGGATGTTCTTATAGGCACTTTAGTATTGCCAGTGTAACAGTATAGCTTCCGTCCCTCTCCTCGCTCCTACCTGGGCTCGAATCAGGAACACATCGACAACAGCCACCCTCGAAGCAGCGTTACCCATCGCTCCACAAAAGCCGCGGCCCTTGCAGAGCAAGGGGAAAAACCACTCCAAGTCTCAGAGCGAGTGACGTTTGAAACGCTATTAGCGCGCACCCCGCTAACTAGCTTGCCATTTCACATCGGTTACACGAGCCTAATCTCGGGAGTTGATAGGCTTGAAGTCATAAACAGCTGCTGGCAAACGCACCAAAGTGCTGTTTGAATGAATGCTTACGAGCCTGCTGCTGCCTACCATCGCTCAGTCAGACTGCTCTATCAAATCATAGGCTTAGTTATAACATGATAACACACAGAAATACGAGCCTTAGGTCATTAATATGGTCGAATCCGGAAACTATTATCTCGAAAACAAGACGTTTATTCTTTCAGTGAAATACAGATCCGTTCCGTATTTTATCTAACGGGTGGCAACCAGTCTAAATATTCCTGTTACATTGCACAACCTTCAATGTTATGTCATAATTACATACAATTCTGGCAAATTAGGCGGCCCAAACTGTTGCATATACACTGACACGTGTGCACTGCGTGCAATGAACGCAAGAGAAGTTTGTTATTGTTGTTATGAAAACTTGAAATCGGCCCTAATTAATCGGCCATTCCGATTAATCGGTCAACCTCTTGTCCAAACACACCAAGACAGTCATGAAGAGAGCACGACAAAACCTATTCCCCCTCAGGAGACTGAAATGATTTGCCATGGGACCTCAGATCCTCAAAAAGTTCTACAGCTGCACCATTGAGAGCATCCTGACTGGTTGCATCACTGCTTGCTATGGCAACTGCTCGACATCCGACCGCAAGGCACTGCAGAGGGTAGTGCGTACGGCCCAGTACGTCACTGGGGCCAAGCTTCCTGCCACCCAGGAACTCTATAACAGGCGGTGTCAGTGGAAGGCCCTAAAAATGGTCAAAGACACCAGCCACCCTAGTCATAGACTGTTCTCTCTGCTACCGCACGGCAAGCAATCCCAGAGCGCCAAGTCTATTTCCAAGAGGCTTCTAAACAGCTTCTACCCCCAAGCCATAAGACTACTGAACATTAAATAAAATGACTAGCCAGACTATTTGCACCCCCCTCTTTAACGCTGCTGTCACTCTCTGTTAAAATCTATGCACAAGTCACTTTAATAACTCTACCCACATGTATATATCTCAATTACATCGACTAACCGGTGCCCCGGCACATTGACTCTGTGCCAGTACCCCCTGTATATAGCCTCACTATTGTTATATGTTACTTTCATTATTCTTTTTTTTGTTTGTATATTTCTTAAAACTGCATTGTTGGTTAAGGGATTGTAAGTAAACATTTCACTCTAAGGTCTACATCAGTTGTATTCGGCGCACGTGACAAATACAATTTGATTTGAATTCACCTAGGTCCCTCCGCTCTTTCGTTATGTTTGCTTCCGTTTATGAAACAGAATGGGCGTAATGAATGCAACCCTGCCGTGTAATGATGACGTAGCCTAGGTATGCCCACTAGAGTTGATCAAATTAGGCTATCAGAATATAATCCTTGGCTAACAAAAAATGTATACATTCTGTTAAAACAATCAACTGTATGCAATGCGCCTGTATCATTTCGTATATATCAATTATTGTGTAAAGTTGGAGAACGCGCAGCGATAAATGAAAACATTTTGAGTCGTTCGGGACAACGGCCTCGGTCTGTATCGCGTATCGAGCATCATTCTGGAGACGGTAAAGGTAGCCTATCGCTCTGCTGCACCTTGGTCCAAATTACGCCGCATAATCATACTGTTATGCTTTTGAAACGTGTTTATATAGAAACGCCGTTACCTCTTTCTTCTTCTGGCCTCCCCCCGAATGCAGGCATAGCAGCAGGATCAGCAACAGAGATGCAACCGGCAGGTTGAAAGGGAATCCCGAGGATACAGACGCCATGTTGGAAGATGCTCTTGCTGCGCTACACGTCTCTCTCGAATGTGATTGGCTACTGAAAGGGCCAATCAGGAAGTTTCTGAGAAAGCGTCTTATGGATGTTGCTGTCCATAAATAGAGCTCGCCCGCTTGTAGTCCTAAAACCTGAAAATAAATAACTCTACTTCGTTCACCCATTCCTTTGAGGAAAGAATAGGGTTTTGGGATAAATGCCGAAAATATGGTCTGTGTGCTTAACACAAGCTTAGGAGAGCTTATACGTTTTATTCTATGAGATAATACCAGTCAGTTAACATGACGTTTATGAATTATGAAGCCTTTATGTGCTGTATGTGTTTTATCTGATTACATAAATAATTAAAATGTCACAAAAGGTGACGTTAGCTGATGGAGATTATCTCATAGAACAAAATGTATAAGATCTAAGCCTGTGCTTACCACAAACCTTATTCCAAAACAAATGTTATTTGTCACGTGCGCCGAATACAACTGAGAAATACTTACTTGTAAGCCCTTACAAGACCTTACGGTCCCATGTCGAGCAGTTGCCATACCAGGCGTTGATGCAACCGGTCAGGATGCTCTCGATGGTGCAGCTGTAGAACTTTTTAAGGATCTGGGGACCAATGCCAAATCTTTTCTGTCTCCTGAGGGGGAAAAGGTGTTGTCGTGCCCTCTTCACGACTGTCTTGGTGTGTTTGGACCATGATAGTTTGCTGGTGATGTGGACACCAAGGAATTTGAAACTCGACCCGCTCCACTACAGCCCCGTCAATGTGAATGGGCTTGTGTCCGGCCCTCCTTTTCCTGTAGTCCATGATCAGCTCCTTATTTTGGGCATTTATCCAAAAACACTACAAAACAATTCCCATAAGCTTTGTCCAACGAACCATGGCGGAGTTAGTGCCTACAAAAAGACGACATTACTATTGCTCTCTATGAAGTTCATACATTGATGGAATATATGGTATGTGTGTTTCTAGCAAACCCTGGATGATTAAATTATCTAGGGCTAACAATAAGAAAATAAATTCAACAGAGATGGGCATGCACGGATGCCGGGTGCGACAATGAAAGTCCACTCTATCTATAACGTAGGCTAATAACTCATTTAATTTATTTAAATGATAAATCCCTATTAACTGTTCATTTTTCACTTAGCCTGATTATTTAAATAACCAATAATAATAATAATAATTGTCTGTGCATAACCTATTGCAAACTAAGGAGGCAATGTCAAGCTATTGTGAAATATTTCCCCCACGTTGTTTGACCATTCCAATTCATTGCAGCAACATTGACTTTACATGGACTTACAGACGTTACGAAATTAAAATTAAATTAAATCAAATGTTATTTGTCACTTGTGCATAATACAACAAGTGTAGACTTTACCGTGAAATGCTTAATTACAAGCCCTTAACCAACAGTGCAGTTCAAGAAGAAGACAATATTTACCATGTAGATTAAAATATAAAGTAATAATAAAAGTAACACAATAAGAATAACAACAATGAGTCTATATACAGGGGGCACCAGTACCGAGTCAGTGTGGAGGCTATATACAGGGGGTACCAGTACCGAGTCAGTGTGGAGGCTATATACAGGGGGTACCAGTACCGAGTCAGTGTGGAGGCTATATACAGGGGGTACCAGTACCGAGTCAGTGTGGAGGCTATATACAGGGGGTACCAGTACCAGTACCGAGTCAGTGTGGAGGCTATATACAGGGGGTACCAGTACCGAGTCAGTGTGGAGGCTATATACAGGGGGTACCAGTACCGAGTCAGTGTGGAGGCTATATACAGGGGGTACCAGTACCGAGTCAGTGTGGAGGCTATATACAGGGGGTACCAGTACAGAGTCAGTGTGGAGGCTATATACAGGGGGTACCAGTACCGAGTCAGTGTGGAGGCTATATACAGGGGGTACCAGTACCGAGTCAGTGTGGAGGCTATATACAGGGGTACCAGTACCGAGTCAGTGTGGAGGCTATATGGAGGCTATATGCAGGGGGTACCAGTACCGAGTCAGTGTGCAGGCTATATACAGGGGGCACCAGTACAGAGTCAGTGTGGAGGCTATATACAGGGGGTACCAGTACCGAGTCAGTGTGGAGGCTATATACAGGGGGTACCAGTACCGAGTCAGTGTGAGGCTATATACAGGGGGCACCAGTACAGAGTCAGTGTGGAGGCTATATACAGGGGGCACCAGTACAGAGTCAGTGTGGAGGCTATATACAGGGGTACCAGTACCGAGTCAGTGTGGAGGCTATATACAGGGGTACCAGTACCGAGTCAGTGTGGAGGCTATATACAGGGGGTACCAGTACCGAGTCAGTGTGGAGGCTATATACAGGGGTACCAGTACCGAGTCAGTGTGGAGGCTTTATACAGGGGGTACCAGTACCGAGTCAGTGTGGAGGCTATATACAGGGGTACCAGTACCGAGTCAGTGTGGAGGCTATATACAGGGGTACCAGTACCGAGTCAGTGTGGAGGCTATATACAGGGGGTACCAGTACAGAGTCAGTGTGCAGGCTATATACAGGGGTACCAGTACCGAGTCAGTGTGGAGGCTATATACAGGGGGTACCAGTACCGAGTCAGTGTGGAGGCTATATACAGGGGGTACCAGTACCGAGTCAGTGTGGAGGCTATATACAGGGGGCACCAGTACCGAGTCAATGTGGAGGCTATATACAGGGGGTACCAGTACCGAGTCAGTGTGGAGGCTATATACAGGGGGTACCAGTACCGAGTCAGTGTGGAGGCTATATACAGGGGGTACCAGTACCGAGTCAGTGTGGAGGCTATATACAGGGGGTACCAGTACCGAGTCAGTGTGGAGGCTATATACAGGGGTACCAGTACCGAGTCAGTGTGGAGGCTATATACAGGGGGTACCAGTACCGAGTCAGTGTGGAGGCTATATACAGGGGTACCAGTACAGAGTCAGTGTGCAGGCTATATACAGGGGTACCAGTACAGAGTCAGTGTGGAGGCTATATACAGGGGTACCAGTACCGAGTCAGTGTGGAGGCTATATACAGGGGGTACCAGTACCGAGTCAGTGTGGAGGCTATATACAGGGGGTACCAGTACCGAGTCAGTGTGGAGGCTATATACAGGGGTACCAGTACCGAGTCAGTGTGGAGGCTATATACAGGGGGTACCAGTACCGAGTCAGTGTGGAGGCTATATACAGGGGGTACCAGTACCGAGTCAGTGTGGAGGCTATATACAGGGGGTACCAGTACCGAGTCAGTGTGGAGGCTATATACAGGGGGTACCAGTACCGAGTCAGTGTGGAGGCTATATACAGGGGTACCAGTACCGAGTCAGTGTGGAGGCTATATACAGGGGGTACCAGTACCGAGTCAGTGTGGAGGCTATATACAGGGGTACCAGTACCGAGTCAGTGTGCAGGCTATATACAGGGGGCACCAGTACCGAGTCAGTGTGGAGGCTATATACAGGGGGTACCAGTACCAGAGTCAGTGTGCAGGCTATATACAGGGGGCACCAGTACCGAGTCAGTGTGGAGGCTATATACAGGGGGCACCAGTACCGAGTCAGTGTGCAGGCTATATACAGGGGGTACCAGTACAGAGTCAGTGTGCAGGCTATATACAGGGGGTACCAGTACCGAGTCAGTGTGCAGGCTATATACAGGGGGCACCAGTACCGAGTCAGTGTGGAGGCTATATACAGGGGGGCACCGGTACCGAGTCAGTGTGGAGGCTATATACAGGGGGCACCGGTAACGAGTCAGTGTGCAGGGGTACAGGCTAGTTGAGGTAATCTGTACATGTAGGTGGGGGCGAAGTGACTATGCATAGATAATAAACAAACAGCGAGTGTACAAAATGGAGGGGGGGATCAATGTAAATTGTCCAGTGGCGATTTTATGAATTGTTCAGCAGTCTTATGGCTTGGGGGTAGAAGCTGTTGAGGAGCCTTTTGGTCCTAGACTTGGCGCTCCGGTACCGCTTGCCATGCGGTAGCAGAGAAAACAGTCTATAACTTGGGTGACTGGAGTCTCTGCCGATTTTATGGGGTTTCCTCTGACATTAACTATTATATAGGTACTGGATGGCAGGAAGCTTGGCCCCAGTGATGTATTGGGCCGATCGCACTACCCTCTGTAGCAACTTATGGTCAGATGCCGAGCAGTTGCCATACCAGGCGGTGATGCAACCGGCCAGGATGCTCTTGATGGTGCAGCTGTAGAACCTTTTGAGGATCTGGGGACCCATGCCAAATCTTTTCAGTCTCCTGAGGGGGAAAAGGTTTTGTCGTGCCCTCTTCATGACTATCTTGGTATGTTTGGACCGTGATAGTTTGTTGGTGATGTGGACACTTAACTTAAGCCTAACTCTAGGATCCATTTGGCCTGCTTATGTGCTCATTTAGGGCGCGTTCCACAGCTAAGGCGAAGCGACGCAACAACCAATGTGCCACTTCGTCGACTGTGTCATCGACTGACAGATTGCTATAACATACAGTGTGGTGTGGTTAGCTGATAGGCTAAAAAAAACTATCCAGGCGTTGTAAAATTTGGCAAAGTCTAAGCAGTGGAAAGCGACTTACGTGTTGGCCGCGATCCCCTGCTCAGACATTTCATGGATCAGCCAATGGTTGTGTGGTACGTCGTTGACTGTGTCATCGACTGACATATGTGTTCCTCTGCCCAGGCATTGCTGACGCCTGCCAGATCTTACAACGCCTGGATAGGTATTTTAGGTATCAGCTAACCACATCATATGTTATAGCAATCGGTCAGTTGATGACAGAGTTGATGACGTGGCACTCAACCATTGGTTGATGCATGCAACGTATGAGCAGGGAACGCAACCATAATGTGCTTAGCTGATACTTAAAATAACTATCCAGTGATGAGAGCCTACTTTGTATTTTATTTAACCTTTATTTAACCAGCTTGGCTAGTTGAGAACAAGTTCTCGTTTACAACTGTGACCTGGCCAAGAATAAAGCAAAGCAGTGCGACGCATACAATAACACAGAGTTACACATTGAATAAACAAACATACAGTCAATAATACAGTATAAATAAATCTATATATAGTGTATGCAAATGAGGTAAGATAAGGGAGGTAAGGCAATAAATAGGCCATGGTGGAGAAGTAATTACAATATACCAATTAAACACTGGAGTGATTGATGTGCAGAAGATGAATGTGCAAGTAGAGATACTGGGGTGCAAAGGAGCAAGATAAATAAATACAGTTTTGGGGATAAGGTAGTTGGATGAGCTATATTACAGCTGGGCTATGTAAAGGTGCAGTGATCTATGAGCTGCTCTGACAGCTGGTGCTTAAAGCTAGTGAGGGAGATATGAGTCTCCAGCTTCAGTGATTTTTGCAGTTCGTTCCAGTCATTGGCGGCAGAGACCTTGAAGGAAAGGCGGCCAAAGGAGGAATTTGCTTTGGGGGTGACTAGTGAGATATACCTGTCACGATCGTCTGAATGAATGGACCAAGGCACAGCGTATTTAGAGTTCCACATGTTTAATAAATATGAAACTCACCAAAAACAATACAGCAGAAAACGAAATGTGATATTCTGGGCTGCTCACAGGCAGCTACACAAAAACAAGATCCCACAAACAACAGGTGGGAAAAGGCTGCCTAAATATGATCCCCAATCAGAGACAAGGATAGACAGCTGCCTCTGATTGGGAACCATACCAGGCCAACAAAGAAATAGAAAACATAGATTGCCCACCCTAGTCACACCCTGACCTAACCAAATAGAGAATTAAAAGGATCTCTAAGGTCAGGGCGTGACAATACCTGCTGGAGTGTGTGCTACGGGTGGGTGCTGCTATGGTGACCAGTGAGCTGAGATAAGGTGGAGCTTTACCTAGCAGACACTTGTAGATGACCTGGAGCCAGTGGGTTTGGCGACGAGTATGAAGCGTGGGCCAGCCAACGAGAGCGTACAGGTCGCAATGGTGGGTAGTATATGGGGCTTTGGTGACAGAACGGATGGCACTGTGATAGACTGCATCCAATTTATTGAGTAGGGTGTTAGAAGCTATTTTGTAAATCACATTGTCGAAGTCAAGGATCGGTAGGATAGTCAGTTTTACAAGGGTATGTTTGGCAGCATGAGTGAAGGATGCTTTGTTGCGAAATAGGAAGCCAATTCTAGATTTAATTTTGGATTAGAGATGCTTAATGTCAGACTGGAAGGAGAGTTTACAGTCTAACCAGACACCTAGGTATTTGTAGTTGTCCAAATATCCTAAGTCAGAACCGTCCGGAGTAGTGATGCTAGACGAACGGGCAGGTGCAGGCAGCGATCGGTTGAAGAGCATGCATTTAGTTTTACTTGCATTTAAGAGCAGTTGGAGGCAACGGAAGGAGAGTTGTATGGCATTGAAGCTTGTCTGGAGGTTAGTTAACACAGTGTATAAAGAAGGGCCAGAAGTATACAGAATGTAGGTAAGCAATACTGAACCATGCATGAAAGCCCCAGCAGTTTTGGATGACTGTGTGATCTTGCTCTTCGTAGTTGATGTGAGTAGGACCTTTAAACATGGTTAACATTCACAAGGCCGCGGGGCCAGACGGATTACCAGGACGTGCACTCAGATCATGCGCCGCTGACCAGCTGGCGGGTGTCTTCCTTAATCGAGTCTGTAATACCTACATGTTTCAAGCATATCACCATATGCTGTGTCCAAGAATGCCTAGGTAACCTGTCTACATGACTATCACACCGTAGCACTCACATGTGTAGCCATGAAATGCTTTTAAAGGCTGGTCATGGCTCACTTCAACACCATCATCTCAGACACTTTGGATCCAGTCCAATTCGGATACCGCCTCAACAGATCCACAGATCACGCAATCTTTATTGCCTCTCAGGACCCTGGGACAGAACACCTCCCTTTGCAACTGGATCTGTTCACTGACAACAATGAGACAGCCTATATAGAGGACTTCATCAAGACAAAGAAGCTGATCGTGGCCTACAGGGAATGGAGGGCTGACCACGCCCCCCATCCACACCGATGGGGCTGAAGAGGAGCGGGTCGAAAGCTTCAAGTTCTTTGGTGTCCACATCACTAAGGAATTAACATGGTCCACACACACCAACACAGTTGTGAAGATGACTCAACAATGCCTGTTCCCCCTCAGCAGGCTGAAAGTATTTGGCGTGGGCCCTCAGGTCCTCAAAATGTTCTACAGCTGCACCATTGAGAGCATCTTGACTGGCTGCATTATTGCTTGGTGTGGCAACTGCTTGGCATCTGACCGCATCTGACCGCAAGGCTCCCTGACATCCAGGAACTCTGTACCAGGCGGTGTAAGAGGAAGGCCCTAAAAATTGTCGGACTCCAGCCATCCAAGTCACAAATGGTTTTCTCTGCTACCGCACAGCAAGTGGTACCAATGCATCCAGTCTGGAACCAATAGGACCCTGAACAGCTTCTACCCCCAAGCCATAAGACTACTAAATAGTTAACCAAATAGCTACCCAGGATATATACATTCACCCTCGTTGCACTAACTATTCTGGCTCATCACCAGTGGCGTAAAGTACTTAAGTAAAAATATTTTAAAGTACTACTTAAATCATTTTTGGGGGTATGTGTACTTTACTTTACTATTTATATTTTGGACAACATTTACTTTTACTTCACTACATTCCCAAAGAAAATAATGTACTTTTTAATCCATACACTTTCCCTGACAACCAATAGTACTAGTTACATTTTGAATGCTGAGCAGGACAGGAAAATGGCCCAATTCACGCACTTATCAAGAGAGCATCTCTACTGCCTCTGATCTGATGGACTCACTAAACCAAATGCTTCCTTTGTAAATTATGTCTGAGTGTTGTAGTGTGCCCTGGCTATCTATAAATAAAATAAATTAAGTCAAATGTCTGGTTTTCTTAATATAAGGAATTTGAAATGATGTATACTTTTACTTTTGGTACTTCAGAATATTTTAGCAATTACATTTACTTTTGAACCTTAAGTATATTTAAAACCAAATACTTTTAGACTTTTACTTAAGTGGTATTTTACTGTGTGAATTTCACTTTTACTTGAGTTATTTTCTATTAGGGTATCTTTACTTTTACTCAGGTATGACAATTTTTTTATTTTTTTCCACCACTGCTCATCACGCGCGCTGTTGCTACTGTTTATTATCTATCCTGTGGACGAGTCACTTCACCCCTACCTATAGGTACGTATCTCAATGACCTTGTAGCCCTGCACATTGACTCGGTACTGGTACCCAGCCTTGTGTATATAACCGAGTTATCGTTACTCATTGTGTATTTATTCTTTGTGTTATTATTTTTTCTAGATTTTTCATCCTGCATTCTTGGGTAATTATTTGACGGTTAGTCTGCACCTGTTGTTTAAAAAGCATGTGACAAATAACATTTGAGAAGAGAGACAGAGAGGAATAGACGAAGGCGAGAGGCGTTTCATATGAAATCGCCACTTCAAAAGTAGTCTGCACTGTCGAATTATTTTTAACATTACTTTTACCATCCCATTAATTGCAGTGGCATTGATAACGATATATAGCCTACAGACACTAACCAGTCGCGATTCATTAGGTTACTATTCCCTCTCCAAAGTGTAAATATTTTCGAGTAGCTGTTCCGCTGTCTACCGATGGAGGACCGTGCTGAATTGAGCATACATACAGAAGGCGACACTGAATCAGATTTCAAGGAATCTACTGGATAATGGGGGATGAATGGATGACTGAAGGAAACAGACTAACATAGGGTAAACATAGCTTACTTTTCTAGAGAACTACCTCACAATTATGTAGAATTTTGAGGGTGATTGAGCTAATGTAAAATATATGCTAAACCTGGAATATAACTAAAAAGTCACAGAATCAATCTAAGTTTATAAGGCCATAGCATTGCTTATGTTTCTGTGAATGAAGGTAATAAAAACGATTTATTAACGTATGCATTTGATCATAAATACCTAACTTGTATTGCATCCCAAAGGCTATAATCCCATTCAGTAAAACAAGCTCCACATAATGTCCAGTGATGGCAACAACAATGTTATCAAATAGTTGGATATATGCATGAATTAAAGTCAATGCGCCGTGAAAGAGACTGCACATGTAACGCTCTTGTTAAAACACATCATTCATGCATTAATGGCCGGGGAGCAACGTGAAGATGCAAACTAACTGTCTGGCGGGCACAGAGTTTCAATTTACCCGTAATGTACCGTGGTTTGGTTAATGCATTGTCTATCCGTGATTGCATTTGGAATAAAGATCTATCCTACTACAGTGTCTTTATTGAGGGTTTCCACACGAAACCCAGACAAATAAATACCATCATATGGATATTTAGGATTTTCACGAAATGTAATCCATAGAATAGTCCGTTGAAGGAAGGATTGTTAACATAATGTATATTTGACATTTGTATCTAAATGCATAATTGAGAAATGGTTTATTTAAATACTTGTTCTATGGCATATGTATACAGTTTTGTTACATATTTATTCTACTTCTTAAAGACTCCATTGTGTTTAATCTGTATGTGCTTCTCTGACTACAAAGCAAACATTTGTGTCATATGGAGCTTTGCCGCTTGTTCTGTAATATAAATACTATTTAGATTTCAATAACTTTAACATAAATGTAGCCTAATAATTGGGCAGTGCGTTCTCTCTCTCTTTCCCTCGCTCGCTCGCTCTCTCTCTCTCTCTCTCGATCTCTCTCACGCACACACGCACGCACACACACACACACTGTCGAATGATTTATGTAACATTACTGTGCATCTCATTACTGTGAGCATCTGAGAAAATCATGCCAAGATTTGTGGTACAGCGGGTTGATGCATGAGCCCCATTTATCTAGGACACATCACCTAGCTACTTCATTACTAACACACAAACCAACGCACGTAGAAAAGCGCGCGCACGAATGATGAGCTCTTTCTCTCTCTCACACACGCACAGACACACCACACACATGCACGCACGCACGCACACACAGCAAGGATGCTAAACCTGCCACATCATGTCCCTTTACTAGCGGGCTGTAAAAACTTGCGTTCCAGACTAGAGGGAGCTCGAGATGAGCTGACGTCACTTCAGCTCGAGCTGCCACAGGGCGCTCATTCGAGGTCATGTTCTCTAATAAAAGCCGGTCCCGTAAAATGATTAATTACAGAGTGGCACAGAATCAGAAAAAAAGGCCCCGATGGAAGAAAGCCTTGTATTCATTAAGATGATACCATATCCAGTGACTGTGCTGTGACTCGCTTCTATTCTATTCTGGGGATGTGGACACCCTTGATAAATCTCTCTCTCTTCATAAGGCTTGTCTCGGTCTGCTAATGACTTGTCCGGAATGAACACTAAATGGATTGTGATAACAAAGCTACGCTAGGCAACGTGCTCCGCTCATGTCTGTTCCCACTGGGCACAGACGTCACATCAACGACTATTCCACGTTGGTTCAACGTAATAACATTGAAAACGACTTGGAAACAACGTTGATTCAACCAGAGTGCCCAGTGGGATATATGGAATGTCATCCGTTTTGCTAATTAAAACTTAAACAGCACTGCGGTTCAGCAGTGATGTTATGCGCTCAGGAAGCCTGCTGATGGGCTTCTCCACACTCATTGGTAGCTTTAGGCCCCCAGGGGAAGGCTGACAAACAGGGCTGCAGGGGCAGAGACAGTTTGCTGTCTTGGAGAGATGAAAACTTCACTAACGTCTTAAGTCAGAGCCGTGGGAAAGATACAGTCATCTGGTGGCGATGAACCGTAACGCACGGCGACGGGAAAGAAACTGCGCGACCAGAGAAACTCGACCTGCACTCAACATTTTCCTTCCTTGGGAGAACAGATACGTATCTCTATCGCTCTTTCTCGCCCCCTCCCTCCACCCTCTCTCGTAGACTTTCTAAGATACAGCGTCTGAATTCAGATGCGGTGCACTTCCAAGGCGAGCATCAGCATCACTACAGAGACTCTGGCTCGGATAAAATCGGAAGAGCGCGTTTTTGTCCTCGGTTATTTTCGATTCATCTAGTTGATTAGACCCCCCCCACACACACACACACACTCCCCATATCACCCCAATACATCAGTCGTCGGAATTATAGCTGCCTCCCTACAGCTCTCCCCTTGGCTTCCCCTTTCTTCAAACCGAACAGAATTTATGTGTATTTGCCGCATGAGGACGTCCAAGCATTGGAACTCAGTTGCTGGGGGTGCAGCGATTCAGCCTGCCGCTTGTTCCGCGCCGGAGACATGAATCTACCATAACGGAATTCGCGTTCCCTGTCAAAATCGGATAAATCAAAACTGTTTGTTTGCCGCCTCGTGGGGGTTATATTTCGTTTCTGCTGGTCAATAACTGTCGTCAAGTGAATAGCTGTTATCGCCATCGCTTCAATTCCAAACTGGAGGAGTCGTGATCAACGGGAATGAAATTGAGAAAATCGTCCGCGGGTTGGAGGACGGGGCTGAGTTTAGGTCGGGAACTACGAGTCTAGATATTTCTAACTTTGTGCGCAAGACTTTCTCTTTCTATATGGACCGATCAACATCACTGGATATCGAGGCTCTGAAGGTAGGTAGACTACGTGCACACGGCAATGAGTGTGTGTGTGTGTGTGGGGGGGGGTTCCGCGGTGCCCGACGCTTGTTACACAAGCCAGTGCGGTTGTGTGGTGGAGTGTCAAAATTTGTGCGTGGGGTGCATCTCAATATCTGAATTGTTGCAGCCATGGTGTTCTCTCTCAGCTGTGTGATACATTGTATTGTCCACATTGGGGATTTAGAATGCATTGAGGTTGAAACGTCTCGAACGTGTTGGGAGCTGCTCTGTTTTGCGGGGAATATGTGTAATGAGCTCTCTCTCTGTCTCTCTGTCTGTCTCACTCTCTCTATGCCTCTGTATCTATCTGTGTCTGTCTCTCTGTGTCTATGTGTCTCTCTCTGTGTCTATGTCTCTCTCTCTCTGTGTCTCTCTATCTGTCTCTCTCTGTGTGTGTCTCTCTCTATCTGTCTCTCTGTGTGTGTGTATCTCTCTTTCTCTTTCTCTCTGTGTCTGTCTCGCTCTGTATACCCCTCTCACCACCTGCGTCCCCTCATGTTCAGTGTTCAATAATAGGATATCATCTGGGGAGAGTTCCCTCTTTCTCATCGTCTTCATTTATAGGCGCTAGGTGTTGTAACACCTGGGGAATGAAAACAAATCCAATCAGATTGCGTGCTATCAACATGTCCATGTTATGAAGGACAAGTGTGCTGTTAGAGTTGAAGTGGTGCGTATGAGAACATATGGACCGAATGATGCCCAGTTTGCGCCCCGATTTGTAAACATACGTCTCAAGTACAAATCTCTAAGGCAGATACTCTCTATTGCCAGTAATTGGGCAAAATATCCGAATTGGGATGCCTGTGTAAACGCAACTTTAGCGAACCAGCACGCACTGTGATCACACTGACATGTAACCTAGCCCCTGCGTGCACACAGAATTCCAATCCGCCGTTCTGAGGCCATTTGGTAGGGTATCGATCCGCGGCTGAAAAAAGACCCGGGACTATTTTGACGCCCCATTTAAATCAGGGAGCTGGAGCGATTGGTTTCATTGATCGAACCGATGATTGCATAGATCAGACAATCGACGGGAATTAATACATTTTGGCTGGTTGTTGAAGTTTTGATGATGCTCTAATATTCCACGTTAGTTAGTACAGGTGTGCATAATTGTCCCTGACCAGTCCCATATGTTAGGCTAATGGTTGCAATCATTCTGACGACTTTTCCCGTTCATGAATGTTAATTGGAAGTTGACATGGATTGGTTTGTTTGAGCTTTTAAGCCTCGAATTAGTAATGGTTGAATTTACAGGATAATATTGTGCATATTGGCGCACCACACGTGCCAAATGTTCCCATTTTATGAAACGTATTTAAATAAACAAATGTATTTATAAAGCTCTTTTTACATCAGCTGATATATCAAAGTGCTGTACAGAAACCCAGCCTAAAACCCCAAACAGCAAGCAATGCAGGTGTAGAAGCACCATTGGCGAGGAAAGGTCATCATATCCATAGTTAGCTTATTTTTTTTTTAAGTTAAAGATTTGTCAAATAGTTCAAAAGCAAGGCCTTAATGGCCAATCACTAATGTGCACTAAACTAGAGTCCCATGGGATAATAAGCAATCAAACATTTGGAAGTCATCCAAGAAGCAAAAAAAGAGGATCTGGCCCATGATGACATGCTGGCCTGGGTTTGTGTGGCAGTACTATTTCGCCACCATCGTCTGTGTCCATAGCTTCCCAAACTCGGTCTTCGTAACCCCAAGTGTTGCACATTTAGGTTTTTGCCCTAGAACTACACAGCTGGTTCAACTAATCTTCAAGCTTTGATCATTTGAATCAGCTGTGTGGTGTTAGGGCAAAACCCAAAACGTGCACCACTCGGGGTCCCGAGGACCGGGTTTAGGAAACCCTGCCATAGCCGGCCACAGGTGGCAAGGTTATTATAGCTAAAGATCTGCACAATCATAACACTCAGTAGAGGAACCCCACTTATGTTGGCAAACTGAGCCTTGGTTTGACTAGCTAGTTAACCCCTCCCTCTCTTAATCTGTCCATCCCTCTCTTCTTCCCTGGAAGGATAAGGCTGCCTGCATTCCAAATGGCACCCTGTTCCCTTTATGCCACTATATAAGGTATCGAGACGCACCCTAACCGTGGGTTGTTTTCTGGAGTAGTGGTCCCTAAACTTTAGTGCTAATGACCTGCCTATTGTCATTTTTTTTGTGTGACCCACCTGTTTTTCTAGCCACGACCCATTGGCCTTGAGCTTGTCTATATGGAGGGGCCAACCACTCAATCTTGAACCCAGTATTCACAACGTGTCTCGAAGTAGGTTCACTGATCTAGGATCAGTTTCACCCTTGTCTATTTCGTATAATCTAAAAGAAAAATCTGATCCTGGAACAGCACTTTACTCTGAGATGCTTTGTAAGTAAGGCCCCAGGGGGCCTGATATTGATTGTAAGCTGTATTCTATTATCAGTTAGATTCATTAGGGTAAAGCACACACTAGGCCCGGCGCAGTCAGAACATCAGAACATTAGAACATTAGCATCAGCGTGTGTAATTAACGTGTCATGGGCTATTGTTTGGACGGAAGTGGTATACGCGGTAATTGAACCGAGGGAGGGGCAAAGAGGACTCTGAAAGAAGGCGTGGCTTGAAGTGTAGAGGAGATTATAAACTAAGCGAACACCAAGCGAGCGGTGGCGGCATTTTAGCGGGGAGGGGAGTCACGGCGATATAGTCTAATTACAGTACCAATTCTGCTTAGCTTCTTATCCCCAGGCAAATATGTCAGTTAAACTTAGAGTTGATAAGATTGTTCCCCGTCTCTCCTCCTTCATCTAAACTGCAAAGAAAGTGCAATTCAATTTACTGGAAAGCTTTCAGAGATGGATACCCCGGGAAGCAGAACACTTCAAACAGAGAGTGTCCTGCTCCAAAGGAAATGGAAACGCTTGCTAATTAATCAGATCAGATTGAAACCAATGGGATATTTGAGCGATATTGACTTTTAGTCACAGCAGCATCATATATTGCCTGATTTTAGGATTGGTTATCTGAACTTGACCTTTGTGGGGTCACATTATAGTTGATAGAACGTCACTGGTCAATCCTCATCATGATTGGCAGCTACTGTGAAAGAGGGGTTAAGATGACGTCTAGGGATTGGGGATGCGGCCAATCCAAACGGTATCCGTCTGCGTTTACAGCGAGTTTAAATCGAATGTTTTTCCTACAGCTATAAAATAGCTTGAGTAACATTTGCCTGTGTACTACTCTGTGTTTGTCTTTACATTGCCTGGGTCTTGACTCGAGTTCCATCTGACTAAGTCTTGCCGACTGACTCTGGGGGTGTGTCTGTCTCCTCCATCCGTTCTATACTTAATTAACTGCGGCAGCCCCGAAAAGGGCACTCCGATTACAACATTGGCTTCAGCTACACGTACAGCAGCGCCGAGTATCACATGATTAATATATATTTGCAGAGGAGGAAACGGTTGTGTAGAACATTTCCCGCCGATAGCCTTCAGCGTGTGCTTGGGAACGGCGGGCAATTTGCCCGTGTTGTGTGTGTGCACAGGTGTCGAGGAGTTAAACACCTGGCGACGGCGGGAAAAGGTTAACGCCGCACACGGGGCTTTGTTCCGGATTACCGGATACAATTTCGACATAATGAACTAAGTGATGCAAAAGTTATTGAGGTATAAAATGTGGCATTACACTAGTACAGGCCCTGATGCGTTCTACTGCTACGTTTTCTCTTTAATTCTCCACTCCAAACCTGCTTGCTGGCTGCCTCCTCCTCTCTTATTACAGATGAAATGGAGAGAGGCTTTAATAGTTGTTTAATTTACACCATTAATCACCCTGTTATGCTATTGCTGCTCACATTATTACTGCAATCTTCCAAGAAGCGTTTTTATAATTGCTTCCATTGTTCTAGTAGGGGTGGCCATGGAAACGATGAGACTGCTTGCTTACTGTAGAGTTAGTAACTGGGCCCAGGAGCAGTAGGAAGACCGAGGCAGTCTAAAGCAACGAGCATTTATCGTTTCCCATTCGGACAAATTCCGCGAACAAATCTCTCCTTCAGCCACGTGTTTGCCTGTGTTTCACCCTCTATGTGGACTGACATTGGTCGTCTAGTGCCATGACGCTATCTGTCAAGTTGATCTACAGTTGAAGTCGGAAGTTTACATACACGTTAGTCAAGTACATTTAAACTCAGTTTTACACAATTCCTGACATTTAATCCAAGTAAAAATTAGGATTAGGATCACCACTCTATTTTAAGAATATGAAATGTCAGAATAATACTGGAGAGAATGATTTATTTCAGCTTTTATTTCTTTCATCACATTCCCAGTGAGTCAGAAGTTTACATAATTAGTATTCGGTAGCATCGCCTTTAAATAGTTGAAATTGGGTCAAACGTTTCGGTAGCCTTCCACAAGTTTCCCACAATAAATTGGGTGAATATTGTCCCATTCCTCCTGACAGAGCTGGTGTAACTGAGTCAGGTTTGTAGGCCTCCTTGCTCGCACACACGTTTTCAGTTCTGCCTACACATTTTCTATAGGATTGAGGTCAGGGCTTTGTGATGGCCACTCCAATACCTTGACTTTGTTGTCCTTAAGCCATTTTGCCACAACTTTGGAAGTATGTTTGGGGTCATTGTCCAGTTGGAAGACACATTCGCGACCAAGCTTTAACTTCATGACTGATGTCTTGAGATGTTGCTTCAACATATCCACACAATTTTCTTCACTCATGATGCCATCTATTCTTTGAAGTGCACCAGTCCCTCCTGCAGCAAAGCACCCCCACAACATGATGCTGCCACCCCTGTGCTCCACGGTTGGGATGGTGTTCTTCGCTTGCAAGCCTCCCCCTTTTTCCTCTAAACATAACAATGGTCATTATGGCCAAACAGTTCTATTTTTGTTTCATCAAATCAGAGGAAATTTCTCCAAAAAGTACGATCTTTGTCCCCATGTGCAGTTGCAAACCGTAGTCTGGCTTTTTTTATGGTGGTTTTGGAGCAGTGGCTTCTTCCTTGGTGAGCGGCCTTTCAGGTTTTGACGATATAGGACTCGTTTAACTGTGGATATAGATACTTTTGTACCTGTTTCCTCCAGCATCTTCACAAGGTCCTTTGCTATAGTTCTGCGATTGATTTGCACTTTTCACACGAAAGTACGTTCCTCTCCAGGAGACAGAATGTGTCTCCTTCCTGAGCGGTTGATGTGCTGCGTGGTCCCATGGTGTTTATACTTGCGTACTATTACTTGTACAGATGAACGTGGAATCTTCAGGCATTTGTAAATTGTTCCCAAGGATGAACCAGACTTGTGGAGGTCTACAATCTTTTTCTGAGGTCTTGGCTGATTTCTTTTGATTTTCCCATGATGTCAAGCAAAGAAGCACTGAGTTTGAAGGTAGGCCTCCAAATACATCCACAGGTACACCTCCAATTGACTCAAATTATGTCAATTAGCCTATCAGAAGCTTCTAAAGCCATGAAATAATTTTCTGGAATATTCCAAGCTGTTTAAAGGCACAGTCAACTTAGTGTATGTAAACTTCTGATCCACTGGAATTGCGATACAGTGAATTATAAGTGAAATAATCTGTCTGTAAACAATTGTTGGACAAATGACTTGTGTCATGCACAAAGTAGGTCCTAACCAACTTGCCAAAACTATAGTTTGTTAACAAGAAATTTGTGGAGTGGTTGAAAAACAAGTTTCAATGACTCCAACATAAGTGTATGTAAACTTCCGACTTCAACTGTATAGTCAGGTTGATAAAGCCTTACATGGGCCTGGCGATCTTCTGTATATGACCTAGGGAGTTGAGCGAGCGACATGCATCCTCTTGAGATGGCCATACTTACCAGCTAATAGAGAGTGATGGTTGATCCAAGCAGCAGTCAGTCAAGCTGCAGGGGGCCCCGGGGGCCTTGGTGAGTAAACACTTTGGTTCACACACTACAAACACTGAAGCCAAGCCATGCATAAGGGAGCACATGTTGAACTCTGCTCCCTCCCTCCTCCCCGCGGTTCCGCCGCTCTGACAAGTTAATAACAGTCAGATCTCCGGTCCGACCGCAGCTGAGGAGCATAGGGGCACTGGCAACTGCGTTCCCGCTCAAGGGCGCTACTGACACCTCATCATGAGTCAAATGGAGCAGGATTGGCGGCGAGGGGGCGAGGCGGCCGCGCTGGCATAATGTAAGGAGTGCGGCGGCTCGAGAATGACGGACGAGTCGGGGTGATTGAAAGAGCGAAGGGAGAAGAGGGCCTCTCCTGCCTCACACTCTTCTCTAGGTTTTTGAAGTGAGACGATGCGGGGACAGAGAGGGGATGTGACACGCCTCAGAGCAACTAAGGGATGATGGAATGACTGACAGTGCAGCCACTTAGTCAGGGTCAGGATCATGGTTGGGGAGGAGACTTGACCAAGACAAAGTAAACCTTGTCTGAGCCAGAACGGTCCATAGGGCAGGAGCTTGTCTCATCTTTCTGTAGCGTGAGGATTTGTATTGGCATTTGTTAGGATCCCCACACTCTTCCTTGGGTCCAAAACGATTACATCACAACAAAACAGCCTACATCATGAATAACACAATACATCATACAATAATTATTACATCATTACTCAATCATTACACATTTAGAATACAAAGTGTACAATACAATACAATATTATTACAATGTTTTTTATTGGACAAGTTTAGGTAGTCCCTCCCTTTTCAGTACGGTTTCTTCCATTTGGTTCCTAATGAATGCGACCCAGGTCCAGACAAAACCAGGTTCAGAGACAGGTCTGGTGGTCTGGATCAGGGATAACATTCAGTAAAAAAATAACAATGAGAATGAAGTCTCTGGGGTATTAGTTTTTTTCCCTTCTGCTTGAATAAATTCACATTTTCATCGATTCAATCAGCCCAACTATGTTTACAGTCATACCAAATCCAATATCACTGGAGTCCCATTAAAAGACAAATTGTGTTTTTGCATAATCGTAGATAATTTCCGGATGTTGGTTTTTGATTGAACGTGACCTTAGATCCAACCTCATCAAGACTCCTAATGTCCCTCTGTACTGAAGCAGGAAGGAAATGTCAAAGCACATTGGTCTGGCAAATGTCCAAGTACCCAGTGAGGATGTCTGGTCTCCCCGTTCACCCCCGTCCACTCCCCTCCCTCCCACCACGTAGTCTATTTACACCGACCTGGGTCTATTATTTTCATGTGGTTGTGATTCAGACGTTCACTTTCTGAGCTGTTCTTGGCTGTGTTTGTGTGCCATGTTTGATGTGCTTTGTTGTCCTTTGTGTTGTACGTTTCACACCTCCGTGAATCTGCCGCTCGTCGCCTCGCCAAAGTCCTGAGAATATTCCAGAGACTTGAAAAGGGACTTTATTTGTTTGCGCGTTTGCGCTGCTATTCAAATATTCCCGACAGGCTTTGAAAGCTCTTTGTCAACCAATGTCAAGGCGGTGTGACAACAAATTGCATTGTCAGAAATGACAGATATCGCTAAAGAAAAAACAAATAGTTGAAAACCAAGACTTGTTTCCGTTTATTATTTAAATTGTTACACTTTTTTTCCCCAGATCTGCTTCTCCATTGTACTTATGAAGGTCACGAAGAAAGAATGTCTTTTTTTTCTTCAAAGAATTTCAAATCATCTTTCAATCAGTCCCTTTATTGTATAACAATAATGGTTTTGTGTAGTGGTTGGAAGGACATTGACCACAATTGTTGCTACCAACTCCACATATAGTTTAGTCTTTTCTGAGCATGTTACCTGGGCAGGAAAACTCCAGGCCCCAGTTATAGCTAGGGCCAGATCAAGGGGCATGTGAGTGTGTGTGTGTGTTTGTGTGTGTGTGTGTGTGTTTGTGTGTGAGCACAACTGACCAACCTCTGTTCATAGACAACATATACGCATTCTCCTCTCCAGTCCCCCACCACCCACGAGCCATAATCACATAGCCCACTTTAAACCGATCTCAATGTTATCTCTCAAAAAGCCAAGTTTTCCTATTGGACAATAAGAAGGAAGGAAAGAATAGAGACTATTTTTTCTAAAAGAACTGTGTAATAGATATTTTATTGGTCCTTGTGAAGGGCAGAGCTGCTCAGCTCGGCTCGACATAGCTGCAGAAATAGTTTTATCTTCTTCCCCATTCAGCCTATTGATTCTCCCCACCAACATGAAAGGCATTGTGCTGGCTCTGGCGGTTGGATGTTTTTGTTCTGCATAGCTCTGTATCTGTATGCCTCTGTATCTAAACCCCGGCAACACGGACATATTCTGGAACACTACATTACATTTCCCCTCAGTAGGAACTGGACAAACCCAGACAGACCCAGATTATTGTGATTAAACTTGGTCCTGGACTAAACATGAATCCAAATGGAAAATCGACATTGAAAATGCATGACTAATTTTAATCTGAGTCCAGGAAACCGACTTCGCAGGTTCACTGGGTTTTCTTCCAATGGTGTATCCGTTCCATCTAGCGCCGTTGGTACGTTGGAACGGTTCCGTTCAGCGGTATTTCTGTTCCCTTCTATTTCTAGTTACTTGATGCAGTACATTATGTCTTAATGACCTTGTAAGCCCTGGATAACTCCGTTAGATAAACGCACCGGATACGGAGCTAACATTCCGTTATGATTTATTCACAAAGTGGCATGCAGTCATTCACAGTGCTGCACTTCCGTTTAGCTCAGTTCGTTCTCTCACTTCTCACCCGTTCTCTACCTGCACCCACTACTAGTCAAGGTGACTTACAGAAAGCTCCTCACGAGGAGCTAAAATGGTCGCCATTTATCCAGGCGCATGCCATTATAGCCAGTGTCTGAGCTGCATTAGGCAGATTCTTCTCAAGGGCATTATAACAGGAGCGGTGACTGTTACACATCCCACGAGGAAGCGCAACTTATCCTCAACAGCGATAGTTACTACCCTCAGCAACTGTTACGCTGCTAGCTAGAGGGACGTTATATCCCTCGGGCAGAGATTCAAGAAATGTTCCAACACTATGGAGGTAGTTCATCCTGGATCAAACTGCAACCCGTTTGAAAGCAATGATGCGTTATGTATTCTAGTAAACATACCAGGGTGCATATCTATTGGTAAAGTGTGACATCGTTCAACATATGACTGTGAGCACTGAGAGGGACATGGGGGGAGAGATGTGATGGAGGGAGATTGAAGATGGAGAGGGAGAGAGAGATTGGCGACGGAGGGAGAGAATGAGAGAGAGAGAGAGAGAGAGAGAGAGAGAGAGAGAGAGAGAGAGAGAGGAGGGTTTACATGAGCAGGAGACTGAGATGGGTTGTTGGAGGGAGAGAATGAGATGGAAGAGAGAGCGAGAGACTGAGATGAGTTGATGGAGGGAGAGTGGATGAGAGAGGGAGGAAGGATAGAGTTACATCAGCCTGGGTATTGTCAGCAGTCACACTTGTCAGCAGTGCTCTGATCTCATCTGGCTGATTACCTCTGTGCCATTGCCTTTGAAGCCTGGAGAGACAGACAGACAGGAAGACAGACGGCTGCTTTCCTACCACACTTTCCTGTCATCCTCCAATCCATCATGTATTTCCTTTTTTTTTGGCACAGGGTTCACATCACGTCCAGGCCCTCTCCCTTCTGGGTAGCACAGGTCACGGGTCTGATTGGGGATTATGTGTGAGGAGGGGAGAGGAGGGAGAGGAGAGACAGAGGCCAGTTTGAGGAAGATGCTTGTCTCAGACAGTCAATGTGTCCAGGATCAGGGGCGGTGTCTGAAATGGGCCATTGTCAATAGTAGAACATAGGGTGGTATTTCAGACACATCCAGTGTGTCTCAGTAGTCCAACAGGGTTGTAATCCTCATCACGGTGGTCTGGTCCAGTACACTGATTGTCTCTCTCTGTTAGTCATTACGCCTGATACACAGTCACAGCCCCGATCCACACACCTGATCTGCCCAGCTTAGTGATTACAGGAACACTGCCTCAGACAACCCTGGTGATGCTGCAGTAGAGCACAGGTAATGTGATGGAGAGAGAGGGAGAGAAGGGAGGGAGAGAAAGTGGGGAGGGAGAGTTTGGAAGGAGAATGGGGAGGGAGAGTGGGGAAGTAGAGAAGGGAGGGGAAGAATACAGTATGTTGGTTGGTGAGAGAGGCAGGAGAGGTGAGTGAAAGACGGAGAGAAAGATAGAATATGTGGGAAGAAAAAGTGAGTGTGAAAATGACAGGAGGGAGCAGGCATGTCAGATGGTAAGAAGTGAGGGAAAGAGGGGAGAGAGGGAGAGAGAGGAGAGGGAGGGGAGAGGGAGGGAGAGAGGGGGAGAGAGGGAGGGAGAGGGGGAGGAGGGAGGGAGAGAGGGAGGGGAGAGGGAGGGAGAGAAGGAGGGAGAGAGGGAGGGAGAGGGAGGGAGAAGGAGGGAGAGAGGGAGGGAAGAGGGGCAGGAGGTAAGAAGTGAGGGAGAAGGAGGGAAAGGGGGGGAGAGAGGGAGGGAGAGAGGGAGGGAGAGGGAGGGGAGAGAGGGGGAGAGGGAGGGGGAGGGGGAGAGAAGGAGGGAGAGAGGGAGGGAGAGAGGGAGGGAGAGAAGGCATCGGCCCAGCATTGTTGCCTGTGTGTAGAGGCAGGCAGCCCAAAAAAAAGCACAGTGTCACCCTGTTGCTTAGAGACAGATGGTCCCCGCACCCGCATGGGGTGAAACGGGGGCCATGGTGGAGAGAGGGGAGGGAGGAAGGGGGAGAGGGGGAGTGGAGAGAGCACCTTGGGGAGGAGAGGGGAGGGCATTGTGGGATAGGTAGCGGTGTAAGGGGCAGGGGGAGATGTTTATTTATTTTGCATTTTGTACTTTAACTATTTGTACATCGTTACAACACTGTATATAGACATAATATGACATTTGAAATGTCTTTACTCTTTTGGAACTTATGAGAGCGTAATATTTACTGTTAATTTTTTATTGTTCATTTCACTTTTGTTTATCTATTTCACTTGCTTTGACAATGTAAACATACAGTGCATTAGGAAAGTATTCAAGCCCCTTGACTTTTTCCACATTTTGTTACATTAAAGTATTTTTCTAAAATGGATTACATTTCTTTTTTTCCATCATCTATCATAATGACAATGCAAAAACAGGTATTTATTTATTTTTGCTAATTTCTTAAAAATTAAAAACTGAAATATCACATTTATATGACTGTAATGGTTTTCTTCCTCTTCTGAGTAGGAGTAGGAAGGATCGGACCAATATGCAGCGTGGTAAGTGTTTGTCATTTTATTAAACTGAACTGAACACTACAATACAAAGTAAACAAAAAGTACAACCGAAACAGTTCCGTCTGGTAACTAATACTAAGACAGAAAACAACTACCCACAAATCATAGTGGGAAAACAGGCTGCCTAAGTATGTCTCTGATTGAGAACCAACGATAAACAGCTGGAACTAAGGTCAGGACGTGACAGTACCCCCCAAAGGTGCGGACTCCGGCTGCAAAACCTAAGCCCATAGGGGAGGGTCTGGGTGAGCATCTGTCCGCGGGATGTGGACCCCACTCCACCATAGTCTTGGCCCACTTAAGTGGTGACTTTGGAGCGGCGACCCTTGCCGCCGACCACGGACTGGAGGCCCTTACAGCGGGCCCCAAATAGGCGGGAGACCTGGAGCGCCCAGGCGGGGACTGGCAGCGCCGGCCCTCTGGCAGCGCCGGACAGGCGGGAGACTCAGCGGGAGGGCCCCAAACTCTGGCAGCGCCGGACAGGCGGGAGACTCTGGCAGCGCCGGACAGGCGGGAGACTCTGGCAGCGCCGGAGTGAAGGGTGGCTCTGGCCGCTCCTGACTGACGGGCGGCTCTGGAAGCGTCGGACAGGCTGGAAAACCTGGAGGGAGGAGATGGAGAGACAGCCTGGTGCGTGGAGGAGGCACCGCATGGACCAGGCTGTGGGGGAGCACTGGAGCTCTGGTGCGCAGCCTTGGCACCACTCCTCCAGGCTGGATGACTACTTTAGCCCGGACCCTCCAGAGTGCAGGCACAGGTTGAACCGGGCTGTGGGTGAGCACTGGAGATCTGGTGCATACCACTCGCACCTCTCCCTTAGGCTCAATGCCCACATTCGCCCGGCACGGGCGGAGGCGCAGGGGCTGGCCGGGGGGCTGGCCTATAGCGCACCGGGCTATGAGCGCGTACTGGCGACACCGTGCGCTTGACCGCATAACACGGTGCCTGACCAGTACTGCGCTTCATCCGGTAAGCACGGGGAGTTGACTCAGGTCTATCGCCTGACTCCGCCAATCTCCCCATGTGCCAAAACATTTTTGGGGGGACTGCCTCTCGTGCCTGTTGCGCTGCCTTACCTCACATTGCCGCCGCTCAGCTTTCGCTGCCTCCAGTTCTTCCTTAGGGCGGTGATAT
Organism: Oncorhynchus tshawytscha; assembly: GCF_018296145.1. Classification (NCBI taxonomy): domain Eukaryota; kingdom Metazoa; phylum Chordata; class Actinopteri; order Salmoniformes; family Salmonidae; genus Oncorhynchus; species Oncorhynchus tshawytscha. The sequence goes on from NW_024609801.1 coordinate 324,883, forward strand.
TCCCCAGCCTGTGCCCAGGGTTCCTTGCCGTCCAATATCTCCTCCCAAGTCCAGGAGTCCAGAACCCTCTGCTCCTGGTTACCACGCTGCTTGGTCCTTTCTTGGTGGGTAGTTCTGTAACGGTTTTCCTCCTCTTCTGAGTAGGAGTAGGAAGGATCGGACCAATATGCAGCGTTGTAAGTGTTTGTCATTTTATTAAACTGAACTGAACACTACAATACAAAGTAAACAAAAAGAACAACCGAAACAGTTCCGTCTGGTAACTAATACTAAGACAGAAAACAACTACCCACAAATCATAGTGGGAAAACAGGCTGCCTAAGTATGGTTCTCAATCAGAGACAACGATAAACAGCTGCCTCTGATTGGGAACCATACCAGGCCAAACACAGAAATACAAAACATAGAACAACACATACAGTGGGGAGAACAAGTATTTGATACACTGCCGATTTTGCAGGTTTTCCTACTTACAAAGCATGTAGAGGTCTGTAATTTTTATCCAGAAAATCACATTGTAAAAATCCAGAAAATCACATTGTATGATTTTTAAGTAATTCATTTGCATACAATGTGATTTTCTGGATTTTTGTTTTAGATTCCGTCTCTCACAGTTGAAGTGTACCCACGATAAAAATAACAGGCCTCTATATGCTTTGTAAGTAGGAAAACCTGCAAAATCGGCAGTGTATCAAATACTTGTTCTCCCCACTGCAGAATGCCCGCCCCAACTCACGCCCTGAACAATCTAAAATAGAGACATAAAAAAGGAACTAATGTCAGGATGTGACAATAACTATTCAGACCCTTTACTCAGTACTTTGTTGAAGCACCTTTGGAAATGATTACAGCCTTAAGTCTTCTTGGGTATATCGCTACAAGCTTGGTACCCCTGTATTTGGTGTGTTTCTCCGATTCTTCTCTGCAGATCCTCTCAAGCTCTGTCAGGTTGGATGGGGAGCGTCGCGGCACAGCTATTTTCAGGTCTCTCCAGTGACGTTCGATCGGGTTCAAGTCCAGGCTCTGGCTGGGCCACTCAAGGACATTCAGAGGCTTGTCCCCCAAGCCACTCCTGCGGTGCCTTGGCTGTGTGCTTAGGGTCATTGTCCTGTTGGAAGGAGAACCTTCACCCCAGCCACCATGCTTCACCGTAGGGATGGTGAAGGTTTCCTCCAGACGTGATGCTTGGCGTTCAGCCCATTTTAGAATAAGGCTGTAACGTAACAAAATGTGGAAAAAGTGAAGGGGTCTGAATACTTTCCGAATGCACTGTATGTTTCCCGTACCAATAAAGCCCTTTGAATTGAATTGATTCTAATTGATGGAAAGGGAGGGGGGAGAAGAACACCAAGCAGAGACACACCCTATAATGGAGATGGAGGAGGAGGGAAGGAGCTGGAGAGAGGGGAGGGCTTTGGGGGATAGGTAGGGGTGAAGACCCTCTAGAGAGAGAGAGAATGTCAACATTACCATAGGGGTATATTCTCTGGGGACAGTGGGTTATAGTGGGTCACACCTGGGGGATTCTGTAGTCGGCAAAGACAAACAGTGTAGATTGTGTAAAGAGATGTGTTTGGTCCGTCCTATTGAACGCGCCAACGTGAAAGTCAAGCAGAATACTGCAAGGAGACAGTATCATAACGGATCTATTTGGATGAAATCTTGTGTAAGTCATAACTTGATCTGTCTTTGGTTGGTTCACTGCAGGCATCGGTAGTACAGTGCTGGAGCAAGCAAGAACCATTAAGTAGCGATAGATTATCTTGCTTTTCAAACATGAGGTTGAAAATCCTTGAGGATATAGATTCTAGATCAAGCCCCGACATGACTGTGTTGATTTCCTTTCTCCTGTCTCATCCATGTTGTTTGCAGTAGACGCTTCTCTTGTGTAGAGTATTTACCTCTCTTGCCCCTCCCTCCCCTCTCTCTTGGCCCTGCGGATGTCTGTGGTAGTCTGGGGGTGGAGAGGAGGAGCAGAGAGGGTTCATGATTGGGAGATGATCTACATGGCCCTGTTCTGGGAAGGCTGCCTACTTAAACCCACTATTTCACATAGCATTCATTTACCTCAGACGGATGATATTCCGGCTGCATGTAAATATGTCATCTGGCCGCTGTAGCGAGACCGCTAGGCTAGCACCCCCCTCTCTGTCTGGTCCTGGGTCCCGCTCTCTCTCTCTGTACCTCTTTCCCTGTCTCACTCTCTCCCCCTCCTTTTCTCTCCCTCTCAGGTGGACGGGTGGCGATGTCGCAGCATCCCCTGATATAATTCCATCATGCTTACACACTTGCAAACACACACACACGCAAACACACACACACACGCAAACACACTCACACACACACAGGCAGGCACAGTCGCGACAGTCATAAACCACGGCGCTCCCTTTGCCAAGGTCGTGTCTGTCCTCTTGTGCTTTGACTTTTCTGGGCTTTGGATCAATGAGCACACTAGGGGCCTCTCTCTCTCTCTCTCTCTCTCTCTCTCTGTCTCTCTCTCTTTCTCTCTCTCCATCCCCCCTCTCTCTCTCTCTGTCTCACTCTCCTTTTCTCTCTCTCCCCCTCTGTCTCTCTCTCTCTTTCTCTCTCCACCCCCCTCTCTCTCTCTCTCTCTCTCTCACTCCTATAGGAAGTCTGGATGTAATTTGGGTCACATACAGTACCTAGTTCTCCATCAGTGTTTGTGCTTGTTTGTTTGCTCATTAGCTAGCTAGCCAATGTGGCTCAGTCGTCAACACACGGCTCGGCTCAGTGATGTATGGAAATAGCCTACAGTGAAAACCATTGACTCAAGCAAAACATCACATATGCTATGTGTTGAGATACACATGTTAGTAACATGCCAGGTTGGTTGAGTGTTGGAGCCATAGAAATATAATGGCTAGAACAAGCATAGAGGCTCTGACCACGGCAAATTGACTGGTAATCTCATGGGTACATTCAAAATGGCCACCAGTCTAGCCATTATGGCGTCATTGACTTGAATGAGCATGTCCGTTCCAGAGATTCTATATCTGTGGTCGGCGCGTTGAAAAACTATGCAAGCTCTTTATGCTAGTAACATAATAAACTATATATTGTGACGTTGTAAGATGGTAAAAGCCCCTTTGGCCACACCAGGAGGACGATATGAAAGCAGACCGCGGATACTCACTGGCGGGGGCGTTCCAGGTTGTCTCTGTTGCAGTCGCAGACTGCATCCCAAAGGGCACCCAATGTCCTACCTTCAACCACAGGGCTCTGGTCAAAAGTAGTCCACAATAAAGGTAATAGACCTGATCATGTGTGCAGTGCAAAATGGACCACCTGAAACGCCTCCGTTCGGTAATTCAATCCAGGGCCTCGTTTCCTCTGGGGGCCTATGAGGTCTTCATCTTCTAGGTGGGACAAATCACTTCCAACGGTAACATGGCATGCATGACTGTACTACATGTAGCCTACAGGTACTGGGGATGACTTCTAGGCCACCAGGCCATGGCAATGTGATTATATACCTCATGAGGAACGGTGTGGCAGTGTAGCTCCTAGGGCCCTGTGTTCCTATAGGCTTAGGCTGCTAACAGCCTGTATTGCTGGAGGCAGGGGGAGGTGGCAGGGGAAAAAATAACATATGCCATTTAGCAGATATTTTTACCAAAAGCCACTTACATGCGTACAGTCTACATATGGGCGACCCCGGTGGGAATTGCACCCACAACCTTTGGTATTGCAAGCACCATGCTCTACCAACTGAACTACACAGGACCAATGACTGAAGGAGATGAAGGGAATGATTGAGAGAGAGGGACAAAAGAGGGCAGGAGGCCCCTCCCGCTCTCTATTCCTCCCTCCATCCTTCTTTTCTCTGTCTCAGATGGCGAGGCTATTTCTGGGCTGCTCCGATCAGTCATCCCCTCTCTTCTTCCAACTGGGGACATGAAGACATTCTCTCTCTTTCCCCAATTCATTAGTCTGTGACCTTGGCTGCTTGAAATCCCTAAATGTCTCCCTCTTTCTTCTTTTATCCTCTCTTTCTTCCAGCCCTCCTTTCATCCCAGGCTACCCCTTTTAAAATCACATTTGAGAATAGAGGCAAGACTTTGATCCAAAGGGTTGTTTTTGAAATCACGCTATGTCAGGGAATCATCGCGATGAGTGATTCTCCGAGACACCTTAGCACATCTCTCTCTCTCTCTCTCTCTCTCTCTCTCTCTCTCTCTCTCTCTCTCTCTCTCTTTCTCCCTCTCTCTCTCTGTCTCTCTCTCTCTCTCTCTCTCTCTCTCCCCTCTCTCTCTCTCTCTCTCTCTCTTTCTCTCTCTCTCTCTCTCTCTCTGTCTCTCTCTCTGTCTCTCTCTCTCTCTCTCTCTCTCTCTCTCTCTCTCCCACAGTCTGTCAAAGGTGTGGTGTCATTAACAAACAACGTATTCACAGTACACATCTCTCTCCATTCTCTCCCTTTATCCTCCCTCTGTATCCATCTGTCTCTGAGCCCTCCCTTCCTCCCCTCCTCCTCCTCCTTTTCCACCTATCGTTCTCTCTCTACTACCCTGGTTTCATTCAGTGTTAAATTAAGGATGCCTCAAGTGTTTTCTCTCTCTCATTATTTCGTGCAGTGATAGGTTGATGGATTGATAGGTTGATGGATTGATAGGTTGATGGATGGGTAGGTGGATGGATTGATAGGTTGATGGATTGATAGGTAGATGGATTGATAGCTTGACGGATTTATAGGTGGATGGATTGATAGCTTGATGGATTGATAGCTTGATGGATTTATAGGTGGATGGATTGATAGGTTGATGGATTAATAGGTGGATGGATTGATAGGTTGATGGATTGATAGGTAGATGGATTGATAGCTTGATGGATTTATAGGTGGATGGATTGATAGGTGGATGGATTGATAGCTTGATGGATTTATAGGTGGATGGATTGATAGGTGGATGGATTGATAGGTCTCAGTGAGATTGCTGATGGGTGGTTGCTGATGACCCTTGCAAATGCATACCCAGATCAGAACACAAGCCCTCTCTCTCTCCCCCTCCCTCCCTCCCTCCCTCCCTCCCTCCCTCCCTCCCTCCCTCCCTCCCTCCCTCCCTCCCCCCTCCCTCCCTCCCTCCCTCCCTCCCTCCCTCCCTCCCTCTCTCTCTACCCCTCCCTCCCCTCTCTCCTCCTCCCTCCCTCTCCCCCTATCTTCTCGCTCCTCCTCCACTCTCTCTCTCTCTCTCTCTCTCTCTCTCTTCTCCTCCTTCTCTTTCTGCATAGCCACTAAACCAGTGGTTGAGAATGAGAGTGCTTTTTCTGTCTCTGAGCCCTCCCTCCCTCCCCTTCATCCCTCCTCTCCTCCTCCTCCTCCCTTTCCACCTCTTCAGTCTAATTAACATGCTGCTCTGCCAGAGGCTGTCCCCCAAATGGCAACCTACTCCCTTTATAGTTCACTACTTGTGATCAGGGCCCATAGGGCTGGTCAAAGGTAGTGCACTATGTGGCTAATAGGGTGCCATTTGGGACGCATCCAGAGAGAAGCACTGACCTCAACTTAAGCAGTGACTCAAAATAGAATCCAAGTAGTGCCTTTGCTGCTGTTCGATGACCGCCCCGAGCAGGCTCTGCATCCCACATTCTCTCTTTCTCTCCCTATATTGCTTTCTCTTGTCTTCTCCACTCCCTCCCTCTATTGCTCAAATGCTCTCTCTCTCTCTCTCTCTCTCTCTCTCTCTCTCTCTCTCTCTCAGGAGTTGTTGGTGTGCGGGTTGTGAGAGGGTTTTCTGTTCTTATTTAAAAAAATTTTCCTGCATGATTGTATTAGAACAAGTTGGCCATGAAAATCTTTCAACTGCTTCGCGACTGAATAAAGCATTGGCTGTGTTTCTGAAAGAGGAGTGCCTCATCAACAGGCTGGTCGAGACACATGTTACTCTAAATGATGTCTTTTTGCAAATTACGCCACTGTTCTCTCCAGCTACGAGGGTTGCTGTATCCAATTTACCACTGTTCTCTCCAGCTACGAGGGTCGCTGTATCCAATTTACCACTGTTCTCTCCAGCTACGAGGGTTGCTGTATCCAATTTACCACTGTTCTCTCCAGCTACGAGGGTTCTCCAGCTACGAGGGTTGCTGTATCCAATTTACCACTGTTCTCTCCAGCTACGAGGGTTGCTGTATCCAATTTACCACTGTTCTCTCCAGCTACGAGGGTTGCTCTATCCAATTTACCACTGTTCTCTCCAGCTACGAGGGTTGCTGTATCCAATTTACCACGGTTCTCTCCAGCTACGAGGGTTGCTGTATCCAATTTACCACTGTTCTCTCCAGCTACGAGGGTTGCTCTATCCAATTTACCAATGTTCTCTCCAGCTACGAGGGTTGCTGTATCCAATTTACCACTGTTCTCTCCAGCTACGAGGGTTGCTGTATCCAATTTACCACTGTTCTCTCCAGCTACGAGGGTTGCTGTATCCAATTTACCACTGTTCTCTCCAGCTACGAGGGTTGCTGTATCCAATTTACCACTGTTCTCTCCAGCTACGAGGGTTGGTATCCAATTTACCACTGTTCTCTCCAGCTACGAGGGTTGCTGTATCCAATTTACCACTGTTCTCTCCAGCTACGAGGGTTGCTGTATCCAATTTACCACGGTTCTCTCCAGCTACGAGGGTTGCTGTATCCAATTTACCACTGTTCTCTCCAGCTACAAGGGTTGCTGTATCCAATTTACCACTGTTCTCTCCAGCTACGAGGGTTGCTGTATCCAAATTACCACTGTTCTCTCCAGCTACGAGGGTTGCTGTATCCAATTTACCACTGTTCTCTCCAGCTACGAGGGTTGCTGTATCCAATTTACCACTGTTCTCTCCAGCTACGAGGGTTGCTGTATCCAATTTACCACGGTTCTCTCCAGCTACGAGGGTTGCTGTATCCAATTTACCACTGTTCTCTCCAGCTACAAGGGTTGCTGTATCCAATTTACCACTGTTCTCTCCAGCTACGAGGGTTGCTGTATCCAATTTACCACTGTTCTCTCCAGCTACGAGGGTTGCTGTATCCAATTTACCACTGTTCTCTCCAGCTACGAGGGTTGCTGTATCCAATTTACCACTGTTCTCTCCAGCTACGAGGGTTGCTGTATCCAATTTACCACTGTTCTCTCCAGCTACGAGGGTTGCTGTATCCAATTTACCACTGTTCTCTCCAGCTACGAGGGTTGCTGTATCCAATTTACCACTGTTCTCTCCAGCTACGAGGGTTGGTGTATCCAATTTACCACGGTTCTCTCCAGCTACGAGGGTTGCTGTATCCAATTTACCACTGTTCTCTCCAGCTACGAGGGTTGATGTATCCAATTTACCACTATTCTCTCCAGCAACGAGGGTTGCTCTATCCAATTTACCACTGTTCATTCCTGATGGCGACCTGATGCGAGAGCTCGCACGCTACTGGACATTTGCCAGCCCAATGAGAGAGTTATGTGTAAAAATGTGTAAAAACCCACTGTTGAAACCCATGTTAGCGCTTGAAGAAGGAAAGTTTTCATGTTTCTAGACTCACAAACACAAACTTTAGATATTTCGTACCAGGTGAGGTTGAAGGGGAAAGCCTGCATGGTTTATGCGACTACAGGAACTCTGAGGTGTTTTGATTGAGGGGAGATTGGACGTAAGCAGCACGCATGCACGCACAGGAAGCGGGGTGAGCAGGGCGCTGATGGATCCTCTGTCACGTCTGGCTCCAGATCTGAGAGCAGGCTGGGGGTTTCTGGGCAGCCTCTGCCTCCACCCTGGGTCCAGACTCAACCCCAACCATCGGAATTGCAACGTTGGCATCTGAATTACCACGTCTCAGCAGTAAGGAAAGGAAAAGGTGCAGTCAAAAGGGAAGACAATGGTAGAAAAGAAAAGTTAACAATAAATTACATGATCGTTTCTTCCCCTTGTCTGTTTACCTCTTCTGGTTGTGGAACTGTACGACAGACTACACACTGGATAGGAACTGGGCGGAAGCTCATCCACATTCGGGGGTGCTTTTACCCGTATGTTAGAACAGTATGGATTGGTACATGTGTGGAGGGACATCAGGGAGGGAGGAGCTGGACATAGGCGAAGGGAGTGTCCTCCGAGTGTGTTCCTCTTCAGCCTGGAGAAGAAGTGGGCGCAGCAAAAACCGACGTTCCACCTGCGGCGTCCTTCAGGGTGCCTGACGGGGTCTCCAGCGGTGTGCTTCAGGGTGCCTGACGGGGTCTCCAGCGGTGTGCTTCAGGGTGCCTGACGGGTCTCCAGCGGCGTCCTTCAGGGTGCCTGACGGGGTCTCCAGCGGTGTCCTTCAGGGTGCCTGACGGGGTCTCCAGCGGTGTCCTTCAGGGTGCCTGACGGGGTCTCCAGTGGCTTCCTTCAGGGTGCCTGACGTGGTCTCCGGCGGCGTCCTTCAGGGTGCCTGACGGGGTCTCCAGCGGCGATGAGGAGGTTGACTACGGACTTCTACGCAGACCTGTACGGTGGCAGCAACACTGATCCACAGTGTGCTCAGCAGATTCTACAGGGGATGCCTAAGCTCGGGCCTGAGCAGATTGCTGGGCTGGAGGGTGATTTTTCATCTCAGGAACTAACAGTGGCTGTGCAGCAGCTCTCCCCAGGCCGTGCGCCAGGGGTCGATGGACTGACAGCTGAGTTTTATAAATGTTTCTGGGGTGTATTGGGGAGGGACCTCTTAGATGTCTTTCGGGAGTCCTTTGAGCGCTCAGTACTACCAGTCAGCTGCCAGCGGGCAGGGCTGTCACTACTGCTGAAGAAGGGGGACCTAGCTCTATTGAGTAACGAGGCCAGTATCGTTGCTCTGCTTGGATTACAAAATACTGTTGAAGTGTTTGGCAAATCGGCTGAAAGGTTGTTTGGACAAAATAGTTTACAGGACCAGGCATACTCTGGACAACTTGTTTCTTTGAGAGATGTGATAGACATCACTAGGATGTATGATCAGGACTTGAGCCGGCCAGTCCCAGTTAGGACAGGGATTAGGCAGGTTAGGCAGGAGCCAGAGAACCACTGCTGTATAGGCTGAGGGAGATGCTGCAGGGGACGTCAGTCCCAGTTAGGACAGGGATTAGGCAGGTTAGGCAGGAGCCAGAGAACCACTGCTGTATAGGCTGAGGGAGATGCTGCAGGGGACGTCAGTCCCAGTTAGGACAGGGATTAGGCAGGTTAGGCAGGAGCCAGAGAACCACTGCTGTATAGGCTGAGGGAGATGCTGTCAGGGGATGTCAGTGAGGACAGGGGGAGGTTAGGCAGGAGCCAGAGAACCACTGCTGTATAGGCTGAGGGAGATGCCAGGGGACGTCAGTCCCAGTTAGGCAGGGATTAGGCAGGTTAGGCAGGAGCCAAAACCACTGCTGAAGGCTGAGGGAGATGCTGCAAAGTCCCAGTTAGGACAGGGATTAGGCAGGTTTGAGCCAAAACCAGCTCTTAGGCAGAGACCAGGGGGCAGTCCCTGGACAACTTGTTTCAGAGAACCACTGCTGTATAGGCTGAGGGATGTCAGTCCCAGTAAGGACAGGGATTAGGCAGGTTAGGCAGGAGCCAGGAACCACTGCTGTATAGGCTGAGGAGATGCTGCAGGGGATGTCAGTCCCAGTAGGACAGGGATTAGGCAGGTTAGGCAGGAGCCAGAGAACCACTGCTGTATAGGCTGAGGGAGATGCTGCAGGGGACGTCAGTCCCAGTTAGGACAGGGATTAGGCAGGTTAGGCAGGAGCCAGAGAACCACTGCTGTATAGGCTGAGGGAGATGCTGCAGGGGATGTCAGTCCCAGTTAGGACAGGGATTAGGCAGGTTAGGCAGGAGCCAGAGAACCACTGCTGTATAGGCTGAGGGAGATGCTGCACGGGACGTCAGTCCCAGTTAGGACAGGGATTAGGCAGGTTAGGCAGGAGCCAGAGAACCACTGCTGTATAGGCTGAGGGAGATGCTGCAGGGGATGTCAGTCCCAGTAAGGACAGGGATTAGGCAGGTTAGGCAGGAGCCAGAGAACCACTGCTGTATAGGCTGAGGGAGATGCTGCAGGGGACGTCAGTCCCAGTAAGGACAGGGATTAGGCAGGTTAGGCAGGAGCCAGAGAACCACTGCTGTATAGGCTGAGGGAGATGCTGCAGGGGATGTCAGTCCCAGTTAGGACAGGGATTAGGCAGGTTAGGCAGGAGCCAGAGAACCACTGCTCTATAGGCTGAGGGAGATGCTGCAGGGGATGTCAGTTCCAGGGGCACTAGGTGGGGAGACGGTTTCATTGTCGGCTTATTTTGTATTTTTCCTTTATTTAACTAGGCAAGTCAGTTAAGAACAAATTCTTATTTACAATGACGGCCTAGGAACAGTGGGTTAACTGCCTTGTTCAGGGGCAGATCGACAGATTTGTACCTTGTCAGCTCAGGGATTTGGTTTAGAAACATTTCGGTTTCTGGCCCAACACTCTAACCACTAGGCTACCTGCTGCTATTCTGATGATGTAACAGTGTTTGTTAGAGGGGAGGAAGATGTAGACGAGGTTAGCAGGGCTTTAGTGTTGTTTGAGGGTGCGGCATCAGCTAAGGTGAACTGAGGTTGGCTGTGAACCTATATGTTGCAGGGCCTCAGTATACTGTAGCCAAATGAAATGTTAAAATTAAATAATGTTTGTTTTAATGATGTACAGTAAATATTTGAGCTAAATAAAGTTGATGTATTTTTGAATCTCTCTCTCTTTCTCCTCTTCCTCTCGTTCTCTCTCTCTACCTCTCATTGAAAATAATATCCCAACCTCCCAATCTCCCTCCTACACATACACACAAGTGTTTTCTCATGAGGAAGAGAAGAGGAGGGGAGGGAGAGAAGAAGAGGGGAGGGAGAGAAGAGGAGGGGAGGGAGAGAAGACGAGGGGAGGGAGAGAAGAGGAGGGGAGGGAGAGAAGAAGAGGGGAGGGAGAGAAGAGGAGGGGAGGGAGAGAAGACGAGGGGAGGGAGAGAAGACGAGGGGAGGTAGAGAAGACGAGGGGAGGGAGAGCAGAGAGATCAAGAGAAGCAGAGAAATAAAGTAGGGGATGGAATTGTTTCCAAGGTTCTATCCCATGTTCCCCTCTCTCTATGTGTCAGGAAGATGAGAGGTCTTTGTCAAGAGGAGACAAAAGAAGATAAAGGCTGGCATTGATCCTAACTGTGGAGGGAGAGAAGGGAGCTCTACATCTAGACTCACAGTTTGATCCTAACTGTGGAGGGAGAGAAGGGAGCTCTACATCTAGACTCACAGTTTGATCCTAACTGTGGAGGGAGAGAAGGGAGCTCTACATCTAGACTCACAGTTTGATCCTATCTGTGGAGGGAGAGAAGGGAGCTCTACATGTAGACTTCTAGTTTGATCCTAACTGTGGAGGGAGCGAAGGGAGCCCTACATCTAGACCCACAGTTTGATCCTAACTGTGGAGGAAGAGAAGGGAGCCCTACATCTAGACTCACACTTTGATCCTAACTGTGGAGGGAGCGAAGGGAGCTCTTCATCTAGACTCACAGTTTGATCCTAACTGTGGAGGGAGAGAAGGGAGCTCTACATCTAGACTCACAGTTTGATCCTAACTGTGGAGGGAGAGAAGCGAGCTCTACATGTAGACTCTGTGTGTGTGTGTGTGTGTGTGTGTGTGTGTGTGTGTGTGTGTGTGTGTGTGTGTGTGTGTGTGTGTGTGTGTGTGTGTGTGAGAGAGAGAGAGAGAGAGAGAGCGAGCGAGAGAAAGAAATAAAGTTTGTGTGTGTGTGTGTCCATATCAACATGTGTATGTGTGTGTATGCACAGTGATTAGAGAGCTAGAGTACATGGTCTTTCATCCATCTTTGACCAAGGAGCGGTCTAGCCTTGAGCCATGCAGTTGATCAAAGGTGTGTGGAGGTCTGTGTGTGTGTGTGTGTCTGTGTGCATTTGTGTGATGGGTGATTAGTGAGTTTGCTTTTTCACCCATCACTGAACACACACTGAACACATATTTTTTCCACATTTAGTTGTGTTACAGCCTGAATTTTAAATGGATTAAATGTGGATTTTTTGTCACTGGCCTGCACACAATACTCTATAATGTCAAAGTGGAATAGTTTTTTTATTTTATTTTTACAAAAATTGCAAATGTAAATGCAAAATGTCTTGAGTCAATAAGTTAAAATGTGCTTAAGAAGTCACATAATAAGTTGCATGTACTCACTCTGTGTACAATAATAGTGTTTAACCTGATTTTTGAATGACTACCTCATCTCTGTACCCCACACATGCAATTAGTTGTGAGGTCCCTCAGTCAGACAGTGAATTTCAAACACAGATTCAACCACAAAGAACAGGGAGGTTTTCCAATGCCTCGCAAAGAAGGGCAGCTATTGGTAGAAAAAAAGCAGAAGTTGAACTCCCTTTTGAGCATGGTGAAGTTATTCATTACACTTTGGATGGTGTATCAATACACCCAGTCACTACAAAGATACAGGTATCCTTCCTAACTCAATTGCCGGAGAGGAAGGAAGCCACTCAGGGATTTCACCATGGGGACAATGGTGACTTTAAAACAGTTACCGTTCTTCAAAGGCTGTGATAGGAGAAAACTGAGGATGGATCAACAACATTGTCGTTACTCCACAATACTAACCTAATTGACAGAGTGAAAAGAAGGAAGCCTGTACGGAATAAAAATATTCCAAAACATGCATCCTGTTTGCAACAAGGCACTAAAGTAATACTACAAAACATGTGATAAAGCAATTCACTTTATGTCCTGAACACAACATGTTATGTTTGGGCAAAATCCAATCCAATCCATTACCACTCTCCATATCATGTTATGGGTATGCTTGTAATTGTTAAGGACTGGGGGGGTTTTCAGGATAAAAAAATGTATGAATGGAACTAAGCACAGACACAATCCTAGAGGAATACCTGGTTCAGTCTGCTTTCCACCAGATACTGGGAGATGAATTCACCTTTCAGCAGGACAATAACCTAAAACACAAGCCCAAATCTATACCGTGGAAAATCTACACTTAGTTGCTTACCAAGAAGACAGTGAATGTCTACTTGAAAATCTTTTGTGTGTATGGGTGTGCGTGTGTGTTTTGTCTGCAGAGAATATACAGAATTAGGAGAACTTGTTTACAACCTTTAAGGATAGGCCCCCCCCCTTTTTTTTCTTCCAATTTTTGCCTAAATTACATACCCAAATCTAACTGCCTGTAGCTCAGGCCCTGAAGCAAGGATATGCATATTCTTGCTGCCATTTGAAAGGAAACACTTGGAAGTTTGTGGAAATGTGAATTGAATGTAGGAGAATATAACGCACTAGATCTGGTAGAAGTAAATACAAAGATAAAGCCAACGGGTCTTTTTCTACCACCATCTTTGAAATGCAAGAGAAAGGTCAAAGTTCTAGCCATCACTCTGGTTGTAATTCCGATAGTGCCCCCAGTGTATGTGCAAAGTTTCAGATGGATAACTTGAAGTATGACTGAACTACAAGAATTTTAGTGTGATGTCCCCAGGTACATTTGGGCAAATCATAAAGGAGACATTTGCATTCATATTCCATTTTTTTCTGCAAGAATGTCATCAAATCTGTGTACTTGGACTTTGATTTAGGTTTATACATATTAGTAGCCATATTATAAGTTCAACATTTGCAAAACAACCAGTTTTCATAAATTCATAACTCTGAATATCCTTATAATTTTTGTCCAAAATGAAAAGGCATGCTGTCATACAAGGTTAGTAGCTATATTTTATGACATATACATGGTTTCCTATAAAGCTCAGCTCATTGGCTATCTAGCTAGCTTTGTTTGACCCCGATTGGTGCTTATTTGACAAAGATACAGTCGTTCAAGTGATGGCCTTCGGCATCGGCGTGCCATGAAGGTGTCGCTCTCTGACCAAACATGGTGTCCTATAGGATATACTACACCCCTAATGAAATAGTGAAGTCTTGTTACCTTCTAGGATCTCTGAGGAATAGATACGAACGTGATTTGACTCATTGAAACAACGAGATTTTCACAGATTCCTTTCTTTGCAAATTGCAAGAGTGGAAATACAAAAAAGACCTTTTTAGCATATGAAAAATGATTTTATCTCACAAATCAACACTTGATATTATCTCTGGGACCCTTTTGATGATAAATCAGAGAAAGATTTCAGAATGTAAGTACACATTTGACCTTCAGAGGTGAATTTATCAAACCTGTGAAAAAAGTGTTTTGTTGTTAGGAGCTCTCCTCAAACAATTGCATGGCATTTATTTCTCAGTAATAGCTACTGTAAATTGGACAGTGCAGTTATATTGACATGAATTTAAGCTTTCAGCCGATATAAGACACTTCTATGTACCGACATTTGTTGTTTCTCTAAAATCTGCGTTCTTGACATAACGCCGGAACGCCGATCCTGAAGAATGAATTCTGTTCACATGAGAGCTAGAGCTGGAGTCTAGAGCCGTCCAGCTGGAAGGAGTGGAATTGGAGAGAGAGCCAATAGCATAACCATTATACTTGAATGAACGGAGTACTCAGGTGGAACAAAGATGGCGTCCAGCCCTCAAGATAGCCAAACTCTCCATAAAATGACTGTGTTCTGTTTCTCTATACCCTACTCCAGGAGTGTGGACTCGTTCATCACTCCCCCTCATGCTTATACAATATTTTGATTAGTACAAGCATGACTGGAGGGAGTTTCCACCATATTAATTAAACCAATAGAGATCCATTTCTTTAAAATGTCCAATGCAGCGGTTTCTATCACAATATCAAATCATTTCTGCGTAACAATTAAGTACCTTACTGTGATTTTGTTTAAATTAAAATGATAAAAAATAAACAAAAATAGCTTTTTAGCGAAGAGCTACAATTTGGCTAGGACTGTCTGGGATTGGTCTGAGTGGGGAGGGGAAAACTGAAAACTAGCTGTTATTGGCAGAGAGGTTTGGAAATCTCTTTCTTATTGGTCTATTACAGGGGTCGGCAACCTAAGGCACACTGGCAGGCCTTGGCACGGGAGGGTATTCGCCTTGGCAAGCCAAGGTTTGGCAAGCCACCCCGGAAAAAATAAATTATATATATATACTGTATATACGCTACCATTCAAAAGTTTGGGGTCACTTAGGAATGTCCTTGTTTTCCATGAAAACATGCATGAAATGAGTTGCAAAATGAATAGGAAATATAGTCAAGATGTTGACAAGGTTATAAATAATGATTTTTAATTGAAATAATAATTGTGTCCTTTCTTCAAAGAATCCTCCTTTTGCAGCAATTACAGCCTTGCAGACCTTTGGCATTCTAAATTAGTTGTCAATTTGTTTAGGTAATCTGAAGAGATTTCACCCCATGCTTCCTGAAGCACCTCCCACAAGTTGGATTGGTTTGATGGGCACTTCTTACGTACCATACGGTCAAGCTGCTCCCACAACAGCTCAGTAGGGTTGAGATCCGGTGACTGTGCTGGCCACTCCTCTATAGACAGAATACCAGCTGACTGCTTCTTCCCTAAATAGTTATTGCATAGTTTGGAGCTGTGCTTTGGGTCATTATCCTGTTGTAGGAGGAAATTGGCTCCAATTAAGCGCCATCCACAGGGTATGGCATGGCGTTGCAAAATGGAGTGATAGCCTACCTTCTTCAACAACCCATTTACCCTGTATAAATCTCCCACTTTTACCACTTTTACCACCACCACCACCAAAGCACCCCCACATTTCCTCCACCATGCTCCTCCAGCATCTTTTCATTTTCTCTGCATCTCACAAATGTTCTTCTTTGTGATCTGAACACCTCAAACTTAGATTTGTCTGTCCATAACACTTTTTCCAATCTTCCTCTGTCCACTATCTATGTTCTTTTGCCCATCTTAATTTTTGATTTTTATTGGACAGTCTGAGATATGGCTTTTTCTTTGCAACTCTGCATAGAAGGCCAGAATCCCGGAGTCGCCTCTTCACTGTTGACGTTGAGACTGTGTTTTGCGGGTACTATTTAATATAGCTACCAGTTGAGGATTTGTGAGGTGTGTTTCTCAAACTAGACACTCTAATATACTTGTCCTCTTGCTCAGTTGTGCACCAAGGCCTCCCACTTCTCTTTCTATTCTAGTTAGAGCCAGTTTGTGCTGTTCTATGAAGGGTGTAGTACACAGCATTGTAAACGATCTTCAGTTTCTTGGCAATTTCTTGCATCGAATAGCCTTCATTTCTCAGAACTAGAATAGACTGATGAGTTTCAGAAAAAATATCTTTGTTTCTGGCCATTTTGAGCCTGTAATCGAACCCACAAATGCTGAGGTTCCAGATACTCAACTAGTCTAAAGTTTTATTGCTTCTTTAATCAGAACAACAGTTTTCAGGGTTTTCTAATGATTAATTAGCCTTTTTAAAATGATTAACTTGGATTAGCTAACACAACGTGCCATTGGAACACAGGAGTGATGGTTGCTGATAATGGGCCTCTGTATGCTTATATAGATATTCCATAACAAATCTGCTGTTTCCAGCTACAATAATCATTTACAACATTAACAATGTCTACACTGTATTTCTGATCAATTTGATGTTTATTTTAATGGCAAAAAATATGCATTTCTTTCAAAAACAAGGACATTTCTAAGGGACCCCAAACTTTTGAACTGTAGTGTACGAAAAGCCAGTACCACACGCAATCAAGTCATAATAAGGCCGACTTCAAATGCAGACAAAATGAATATGACCATCACATTAAAACTGCTGACCACAGCTGCAGGTCAGTCAAATACACATAATGCAATGGAATAAGAGGCATAACACCAAAATAATGACTTACATTCATCAAGGACTCTTGTCAAACAAACTCCACTAAACAATGGCGACCATCAGGAAGTGCAGTACTAAGATCTATAGATGCGTTTTAAAAGGAGGTCATCTGATGTAGGTAGGCCTGTAGTGGAGCTCCGTGGTGCTAATGGACCCGTCTCTGTTTAGCGAGACATGGAATTATTCCGTTTGTGGGCAATTATATATTCAATAGACACAATTAGTTGTAATGCACATATGAAAATCATAACTGGCACGCAGAATGTTAGAAATGGTAGGATAAATTGTAAATTGGCACTCCACACAAAAAAGGTTGCCGACCTCTGACCTATTAACTCATTTACCGCCAGGCGATTTCCTCAAAACATGCGGAAATTTCAGACATCTTTTCAAAGAGCTCTTACACTAAAAGGGTATTAATTTTCACAATTTGACAGTATTATTCCAACCTCGTAGCACTGGGCCTTTAAATCCACAAGGAAAGTGTATGAGTGATTGCTGTAGAGAATGGTAACGTAGCCTATAACTCTGGTGCAATGGGCCAGCTCTACCTATGTCTCTCACATCAGCCTCAGAGCAGCTGGAAGGTCAGTGAGTGGGTGATGTCCTCAGCTTCAACACACACACGCACACACACACACACACACACACACACACACACACACACACACACACACACACACACACACACACACACACACACACACACACACACACACACACACACACACACACACACACACACAGTATTGACACACTCACTCACACAGTTCCGGCTCCAGCCCGTTATTTACGGTCAGCCTGTGAAAGCTCATTGCACTCTATTTCCAAGTCCTCAGTACCAGAACTTGAGTTACGCTACAATCTCATGCTAGACTAAAGGAGGCTTCTAAAGAATTCCTCTGTCTGTCTGTCTGTCTGTCTGTCTGTCTGTCTGTCTGTCTGTCTGTCTGTCTGTCTGTCTGTCTGTCTGTCTGTCTGTCTGTCTGGCTGGCTGGCTGTTTGTCTGTCTGTCTGTCTGTCTGTCTGTCTGTCTGTCTGTCTGGCTGTTTGTCTGGCTGTCTGTCTCTGTCTGTCTGTCTGTCTGTCTGTCTGTCTGTCTGTCTGTCTGTCTGTCTGTCTGTCTGTCTGTCTGTCTGTCTGTCTGTCTGTCTGTCTGTCTGTCTGTCTGTCTGTCTGTCTGTCTGTCTGTCTCTCTGTCTCGCATCCTTTTGATCGATTGGTATGCTTGACGGAGGGCAAGGCCTCTTGAGTGTTTTCGCCTTTCCTCACAAATCCGACATAAGCAAGAGAGAAAAGTTAGAAGAGTTTGGAACAAGCTAAATGTTTTATCTCTGACTGGGATTTCCTTAATTCCTTAATTCTCTACACAACTAGTGAGACATTGAAAATAAGAATTTGTTCTTAACTGACTAATTAAATAAAGGTAAAATAAAATAAAGTTGACAGCTAGCCTCAATGCTAACACTCCATCTAAAAGAGCTGGATAAAGCTAAATGCTTTCTCAGCAGTCCACACAACCTGTAGTTGTGTGCTACGTCTCAGTGCTCCCAAACCTCCTTCTCTCGACAGAGAAAGCTGTTAAAGTGCACTCGAAAAACCCTGAACAGGAAATCCTGAAATGGGAAGAGAGGAAAATGGAGTGGCGCTCCAGGCGTTTGACAGGAAGATGACCTTATTAGGCCCTATACCTCTGGGCAGTTTGTCTGGGGGGTTTGACAGGAAGACGACCTTATTAGGCGCTATACACCTGGGCAGTTTGTCTGGGAGGTTTGACAGTAAGGGGACCTTATTAGGCAGGACGCCTATGGGCGGGAAAACTGGGAGGTGTGTCTGACTGTGACTACACGTGTCCAGGGCCCTTTGCTCTTTATACCTCAATCATTTTAAGTGGCGGAGGAAAGGCCAGACGGTGTCTAGCTGCCCAGTGGTAAACGTATAAATATGACGCAATCGGAGCTATTACCCAGGTGAACCAAGGTGACGTAGGCCTGCAAACCGTATAGACATGCTAACCAATATAAGCAGCCATGTGTGTAACAGAGTTGATGTTGAGTTTTAAATTATCCTGGAAGACACCAGAGTTAATGTTTCCCTCTGTGAGGTCATTTCATCGTTGCTATTGATCATGTCAAACGTGACTTACTCATTGAACATTGTAGATCAGCCGAAGAAAATGAACATCATTCATTCAACTGAGCCAGAATGGGGCCTTCTGAACTGAACCAGTCAGGTGAGCCAGAATGGGGCTAATGAACTGAACCAGTCAAGTGAGCCAGAATGGGGCTAATGAACTGAACCAGTCAGGTGAGCCAGAATGGGGCTAATGAACTGAACCAGTCAGGTGAGCCAGAATGGGGCTAATGAACTGAACCAGTCAACTGAGCCAGAATGGGGCTAATGAACTGAACCAGTCAGGTGAGCCAGAATGGGGCCTAATGAACTGAACCAGTCAACTGAGCCAGAATGGGGCTAATGAACTGAACCAGTCAGGTGAGCCAGAATGGGGCTAATGAACTGAACCAGTCAACTGAGCCAGAATGGGGCTAATGAACTGAACCAGTCAGGTGAGCCAGAATGGGGCCTACTGAACTGAACCAGTCAACTGAGCCAGAATGGGGCTAATGAACTGAACCAGTCAACTGAGCCAGAATGGGGCCTACTGAACTGAACCAGTCAAGTGAGCCAGAATGGGGCTAATGAACTGAACCAGTCAGGTGAGCCAGAATGGGGCTACTGAACTGAACCAGTCAACTGAGCCAGAATGGGGCTAATGAACTGAACCAGTCAGGTGAGCCAGAATGGGGCTACTGAACTGAACCAGTCAAAGCCAGAATGGGGCTAATGAACTGAACCAGTCAGGTGAGCCAGAATGGGGCCTACTGAACTGAACCAGTCAACTGAGCCAGAATGGGGCTAATGAACTGAACCAGTCAACTGAGCCAGAATGGGGCTACTGAACTGAACCAGTCAAGTGAGCCAGAATGGGGCTAATGAACTGAACCAGTCAACTGAGCCAGAATGGGACCTACTGAACTGAACCAGTCAACTGAGCCAGAATGGGCCAACTGAACTGAACCAGTCAATTGAGCCAGAATGGGGCCTACTGAACTGAACCAGTCAACTGAGCCAGAATGGGGCTAATGAACTGAACCAGTCAGGTGAGCCAGAATGGGGCTACTGAACTGAACCAGTCAACTGAGCCAGAATGGGGCTAATGAACTGAACCAGTCAACTGAGCCAGAATGGGGCCTACTGAACTGAACCAGTCAGGTGAGCCAGAATGGGGCTACTGAACTGAACTAGTCAGGTGCTCAATGAACTGAA
>NW_024609801.1:350000-355000 GCF_018296145.1 Oncorhynchus tshawytscha
ACAAAGACACGGTGGTTGGAACCAAAAATACAACATTTGGACCATTGATCGTGTTCCTGGGCCGAATCAAGTCTCTTCTTATTGGTGTCCTTTAGTAATGGCTTCTTTTCAGCAATCCGACCATGAAGGCCTGATTCACACAGTCTCCTCTGAACAGTTGATGTTGAGATGTGTCTGTTACTTGAACTCAATGTAGCATTTATTTGGGCTGCAATCTGAGGTGCAGTTAACTTTAATGAGCTTTTCCTCTGCAGCAGAGGTAACCTCTGGGTCATCCTTTCCTGTGGCGGTCCTCATGAGAGACAGGTTCATCAGGGCGCTTGATGGTTTTTAAGACTGGCTATAAGAAACTTTCAAAGTTCCTCAAATGTTCCTGATTGACTGACCTTCATCTCTTAAGGTAATGATGGACTGTCGTTTCTCTTTGCTTATTTGAGCTGTTCTTTCCATTTTGATTTGTTTATCACTTTTTTGGTTACTACATGATTCCATATGTGTTGTTTCATAGTTCTGAAGTCGTCACTGTTATTCTACAATGTAGAAAAGAGTCAAATAAAGAAAAGCCCTGTAATGAGTCGGTGTGTCCAAACGTTTGACTGGTACTGTACATGCCCTGTGTGTTCCCCAGTCCCCTTAAGACAAATGGCAGTGATCCATACAGCCATATAGATCGTTTCCCCATCGACATGCTCATCTGCAGGGACGTCAGTTTGGTTGTTCATTTTTGCGTTTGTGTGCATCTCCCTTCCATCCAAAGGCTTTGAACGATACAGGTCCACATGGTGCCCAGTGAGATACGACAGGAGTGTGTTGTGTACCAGCCCATGCTGTGTGTCTGTGTGCTGTTTGTATGACACCTGCTTATGCTGTCTCTCCCCTGCTAGGCCCAATCTCTTGATTAGCTGTATTGGCAGTCGACACACACACTGGACTCCCCACTAACCTTCTACTGTGTTTGGCATGATTTCAGGGCTTCATAACCATAACCATTCACACACACACGCACACACGCACACACACACACACACGCACGCACGCACGCACACACACACACACACACGCACGCACGCACGCACGCACACACACACACACACACACACACACACACACACACACACACACACACACACACACACACACACACACACAAAGCAGCACCCTTAGGAATGATGATGTTTGCTTTCAAGCCTTTCCTAATGACCCTGGAGGTTGCTGGTATGAATGGTAAAATGGGGTGGATCGATACGGATTGTAAAAAGGCTTTTTGAGGGAACACTGACTGAGCAGATGATCAGAGAGACGCACACACACCCAGCTTCACCTCTCAGAGAGACGCACACACACCCAGATTCACCTCTCAGAGAGACGCACACACACCCAGATTCACCTCTCAGAGAGACGCACACACACCCAGCTTCACCTCTCAGAGAGCACACACACCCAGCCCACACACACCCACCTTCACCTCTCAGAGAGGCCCACACACACCCACCTTCACCTCTCAGAGAGACCCACACACACACACCCCTTCACCTCTCAGAGGATTCACCCCACACACACAGATTCACCTTCACCTCTCAGAGAGGCCCACACACACCCACCTTCACCTCTCAGAGAGGCACACACACCCAGCTTCACCTCTCAGAGAGACCCACACACACCCAGACTTCACCTCTCAGAGAGACCCACACACACCCAGCTTCACCTCTCAGAGAGACCCACCTTCACATGCACACACACCCACCTTCACCTCTCAGAGAGACGCGCACACACCCAGCTTTACCTTTCAGAGAGACCCACACACACCCAGCTTCACCTCTCAGAGAGACCCACACACACCCAGCTTCACCTCTCAGAGAGGCCCACACACACCCAGCTTCACCTCTCAGAGATGCACACACACCCAGCTCCACCTCTCAGACAGGCCCACACACACTCACCTTCACCTCTCAGAGAGGCTCACACACACCCAGCTTCACCTCTCAGAGAGACACACACACACCCAGCTTCACCTCTCAGAGAGGCCCACACACACCCACCTTCACCTCTCAGAGAGACCCACACACACTCACCTTCACCTCTCAGAGAGGCCCACACACACACAGCTTCACCTCTCAGAGGGACCCACACACACCCAGCTTCACCTCTCCAGTCCACATAGAAGGGGTAGGCCTTACTCTGCAGTCTACGCAACAGACAGACCTCATGCCCTTTCTTCATTCTGAATGATGTCTACAGGTTGAGGGTATATAGGTTAGGGTAACACATACAACGTCAGGGTAAGGTATACAATATTACAACGCTGTGTTCAGGTTTAGGGTACAAGGTGAGGGTAATGCATAACAGTGAAATGATATACAAATATACAAGGTTATAGTTGGGTGAATATTCTGTCCATTTAAAGTGAGTGAGAACTGATCTGTTTAGACCCCAGGAAGAAGAGGCGCTGCCTCGGCAGCAGATAATCAGGGATCCTAGTAAATACCAAATACAAAATCATGCTCTTCAGTCCAGTTAAAACAGGTTCTGATGACCTTACAACCTCCTCATATTGACTCTGAAAGCAGCCCGTTCCCTCATCACGCAGCGTTAGTGAATAGCCAGCGAGCTATGAATGATCTGTGCAATGTGTGTATCGCTCTGGGAAGTAATTGCTCTCAAACAGGCTAGATTTCTGCACCTCCATCTTTTCTTCCCAAATGGCCTTCATTAGTTTAGATGGCTTGTCGGTCTATTCACTGGCACTTGTAAAATGTAACAAAATTGTATTTGTCCTGGAAGCAGGTAAATGGGAAAAGCTTGTGTGGTATTTACAGTGATATCAATTCTTAGAATGTCCAATATTCAATGTTGTTCTAGTATTTCTATGAAAAGCATACTGGCATTCTCGTATTAAGTAGCCTTGCTCCAGCATTGCCTTGTGCGAGCCGGACCGGCTCATAGGAGCTGTAGCATGAGGCAGCTTGATGTACAAGTACACCCCCTGGACAGGATACTAGTCTATAGCAGGGCCTTAAATTAGCCACAATGGACAGGACACTAGTCTATAGCAGGGCCTTGTATTAGCCACAATGGACAGGACACTAGTCTATAGCAGGGCCTTGTATTAGCCACAATGGACAGAATACTAGTCTATAGCAGGGCCTTGTATTAGCCACAATGGACAGGACACTAGTCTATAGCAGGGCCTTGTATTAGCCACAATGGACAGGACACTAGTCTATAGCAGGGCCTTGTATTAGCCACAATGGACAGGACACTAGTCTATAGCAGGGCCTTGTATTAGCCACAATGGACAGGACACTAGTCTATAGCAGGGCCTTGTATTAGCCACAATGGACAGGACACTAGTCTATAGCAGGGCCTTGTATTAGCCACAATGGACAGGACCACAATGCCTTGACAGGACACTAGTCTATAGTAGGGCCTTGTATTAGCCACAATGGACACAACACTAGTCTATAGTAGGGCCTTGTATTAGCCACAATGGACACAACACTAGTCTATAGTAGGGCCTTGTATTAGCCACAATGGACACAACACTAGTCTATAGTAGGGCCTTGTATTAGCCACAATGGACACAACACTAGTCTATAGTAGGGCCTTGTATTAGCCACAATGGACACAACACTAGTCTATAGTAGGGCCTTGTACAGGACACTAGCCACAATGGACACAACTATAGCAGGACACTAGTCTATAGGGCCTTGTATTAGCCACAATGGACAGGACACTAGTCTATAGTAGGGCCTTGTATTAGCCACAATGGACACAACACTAGTCTATAGTAGGGCCTTGTATTAGCCACAATGGACACAACACTAGTCTATAGTAGGGCCTTGTATTAGCCACCTAGTCTAATGGGCCTTGTATTAGCCACAATGGACACAACACTAGTCTATAGTAGGGCCTTGTATTAGCCACAATGGACAGGACACTAGTCTATAGTAGGGCCTTGTATTAGCCACAATGGACAGGACACTAGTCTATAGTAGGGCCTTGTATTAGCCACAATGGACACAACACTAGTCTATAGTAGGGCCTTGTATTAGCCACAATGGACAGGACACTAGTCTATAGTAGGGCCTTGTATTAGCCACAATAGACACTAGTCACAATGGACAGGACACTAGTCTATAGCAGGGCCTTGTATTAGCCACAATGGACAGGACACTAGTCTATAGCAGGGCCTTGTATTAGCCACAATGGACAGGACACTAGTCTATAGCAGGGCCTTGTATTAGCCACAATGGACAGGACACTAGTCTATAGCAGGGCCTTGTATTAGCCACAATGGACAGGACACTAGTCTATAGCAGGGCCTTGTATTAGCCACAATGGACACAACACTAGTCTATAGCAGGGCCTTGTATTAGCCACAATGGACAGTCAACAGGGCCTTGTATTAGCCACAAGTCTATAGTAGGGCCTTGTATTAGCCACAATGGACACAACACTAGTCTATAGTCTATAGTCAGGGCCTTGTATTAGCCACAATGGACAGGACACTAGTCTATAGCAGGGCCTTGTATTAGCCACAATGGACAGGACACTAGTCTATAGCAGGGCCTTGTATTAGCCACAATGGACAGGACACTAGTCTATAGCAGGGCCTTGTATTAGCCACAATGTATCTAGTGGATGTAATTGAAGTCAGTAGCCTTTTTAAAGACTTACACCTGCATGTTATAGATATATGTGTCTTACAGGCTGGCAAGGAGCCTAGCGGTTAAGAGCATTGGGCCGGTAAACAAAAGGTTGCTGGTTTGGATCCCGAGCCGACTAGGTAAAACATCTGTCTGTGCCCTTGACCAAGGCACTCCCTCCTAATTGCTCCTCCTGTAAGCTGTTCTGGATCAGAGCGTTTACTAAAATGTAGGTATACCATGCAAACAGAGTAGAACCTTATTACAGTCCATGATCCTTCACCTTCTCAAACAACGTTAGGAATATCTTTGGGTATATTCTGAAGACTCACCCCCTCTTATAGAAGCACATGA
>NW_024609801.1:360000-390000 GCF_018296145.1 Oncorhynchus tshawytscha
GAGCGGGTTGGGAATAGTGTGTCTCTCGGCCTGTGTGTGTGTGTGTCTGTCGGCCTGTGTGTGTGTGTGTGTCTGTCGGCCTGTGTGTGTGTGTGTGTCTGTCGGCCTGTGTGTGTGTGTGTGTGTCTCTCGGCCTGTCGGTGTGTGTGTGTGTGTGTCTCTTCGGCCTGTGTGTGTGTGTGTCGGCCTGTGCCTGTGTGTGCCTGTGTGTGTCTGTCTGTGTGTGTGTGTGTCTGTCGGCCTGTGTGTGTGTGTGTCTGTCGGCCTGTGTGTGTGTGTGTGTGTCTGTCGGCCTGTGTGTGTGTGTGTCTGTCGGCCTGTGTGTGTGTGTGTCTGTCAGGCCTGTGTGTGTGTGTGTCTGTCGGCCTGTGTGTGTGTGTGTGTCTGTCGGCCTGTGTGTGTGTGTGTGTCTCTCGGCCTGTGTGTGTGTGTGTCTGTCGGCCTGTCGGCCTGTGTGTGTGTGTCTGTCGGCCTGTGTGTGTGTGTGTCTGTCGGCCTGTGTGTGTGTGTGTGTGTGTGTGTCTGTCAGGCCTGTGTGTGTGTGTGTCTGTCGGCCTGTGTGTGTGTGTGTCTGTCGGCCTGTGTGTGTGTGTGTGTGTCTGTCGGCCTGTGTGTGTGTGTGTCTGTCGGCTGTGTGTGTGTGTGTGTGTCTGTCGGCCTGTGTGTGTGTCTGTCGGCCTGTGTGTGTGTGTGTCTGTCGGCCTGTGTGTGTGTGTGTGTGTGTCTGTCGGCCTGTGTGTGTGTGTGTGTGTGTCTGTCAGGCCTGTGTGTGTGTGTCTGTCGGCCTGTGTGTGTGTGTGTGTCTGTCGGCCTGTGTGTGTGTGTGTGTGTCTGTCGGCCTGTGTGTGTGTGTGTCTGTCGGCCTGTGTGTGTGTGTGTGTCTGTCGGCCTGTGTGTGTGTGTGTGTCTGTCGGCCTGTGTGTGTGTCTGTCGGCCTGTGTGTGTGTGTGTCTGTCGGCCTGTGTGTGTGTGTGTGTGTGTGTGTCTGTCAGGCCTGTGTGTGTGTGTGTGTGTCTGTCAGGCCTGTGTGTGTGTGTGTCTGTCGGCCTGTGTGTGTGTGTGTGTCTGTCGGCCTGTGTGTGTGTGTGTGTGTGTCTGTCGGCCTGTGTGTGTGTGTGTGTGTCTGTCAGGCCTGTGTGTGTGTGTGTGTCTGTCGGCCTGTGTGTGTGTGTGTGTCTGTCGGCCTGTGTGTGTGTCTGTCGGCCTGTGTGTGTGTGTGTGTGTGTGTCTGTGTGTGTGTGTGTGTGTGTCTGTCGGCCTGTGTGTGTGTGTGTCTGTCGGCCTGTGTGTGTGTGTGTGTGTCTGTCGGCCTGTGTGTGTGTGTGTGTCTGTCGGCCTGTGTGTGTGTGTGTCTGTCAGGCCTGTGTGTGTGTGTGTCTGTCGGCCTGTGTGTGTGTGTGTCTGTCGGCCTGTGTGTGTGTGTGTCTGTCGGCCTGTGTGTGTGTGTGTCTGTCGGCCTGTGTGTGTGTGTGTCTGTCGGTGTGTGTGTCTGTGTGTGTGTGTGTGTCTGTCGGCCTGTGTGTGTGTGTGTCTGTGCCTGTGTGTGTGTGTCTGTCGGCCTGTGTGTGTGTGTGTCTGTCGGCCTGTGTGTGTGTGTGTCTGTCGGCCTGTGTGTGTGTGTGTCTGTCGGCCTGTGTGTGTGTGTGTCTGTCGGCCTGTGTGTGTGTGTGTGTCTGTCGGCCTGTGTGTGTGTGTGTCTGTCGGCCTGTGTGTGTGTGTCTGTCGGCCTGTGTGTGTGTGTGTCTGTCGGCCTGTGTGTGTGTGTGTCTGTCGGCCTGTGTGTGTGTGTGTCTGTCGGCCTGTGTGTGTGTGTGTCTGTCAGGCCTGTGTGTGTGTGTGTCTGTCAGGCCTGTGTGTGTGTGTGTGTCTGTCGGCCTGTGTGTGTGTGTGTCTGTCGGCCTGTGTGTGTGTGTGTCTGTCGGCCTGTGTGTGTGTGTGTCTGTCGGCCTGTGTGTGTGTGTGTGTCTGTCGGCCTGTGTGTGTGTGTGTCTGTCGGCCTGTGTGTGTGTGTGTGTCTGTCGGCCTGTGTGTGTGTGTGTGTGTCTGTCGGCCTGTGTGTGTGTGTGTCTGTCGGCCTGTGTGTGTGTGTGTCTGTCGGCCTGTGTGTGTGTGTGTCTGTCGGCCTGTGTGTGTGTGTGTCTGTCAGGCCTGTGTGTGTGTGTGTCTGTCGGCCTGTGTGTGTGTGTGTCTGTCGGCCTGTGTGTGTGTGTGTCTGTCGGCCTGTGTGTGTGTGTCTGTCGGCCTGTGTGTGTGTGTGTCTGTCGGCCTGTGTGTGTGTGTGTCTGTCGGCCTGTGTGTGTGTGTGTCTGTCGGCCTTGTGTGTGTGTGTCTGTCGGCCTGTGTGTGTGTGTGTCTGTCGGCCTGTGTGTGTGTCCACGTGTCTCAGGCTGTCCTGGCCATGTCTTGTACCTGTGTGTCTGTCAGGCCTGTGTGTGTGTGTGTCTGTCGGCCTGTGTGTGTGTGTGTCTGTCGGCCTGTGTGTGTGTGTGTGTCTTCGGCCTGTGTGTGTGTGTGTCTTGAACCAACAAGGCCTGTCTTGTGTGTCAGGTCCTCAGGTGTGTGTGTGTGTCTGTCAGGCCGTGTGTGTGTGTGTGTGTCTGTCAGGCCTGTGTGTGTGTGTGTCTGTCGGCCTGTGTGTGTGTGTGTCTGTCAGGCCTGTGTGTGTGTGAATGTTCTTGCTTCTGTCAATGTGTATGTGCGTCTGTGTGGGTGTTAGGTACTTGATTTTGCTCTCAAATGCCTCCTCCACCATCCCATCCAAGGCTTTGCATCATTTCACTTTCAATAGCTCTCGTTTTTCTTGGTGATCATCAGAATGCAGTTTTTTTTACCTTCCACAGGGGAAGAAAGAGACTTGCTGACATCCTGTCCATTCTTATACCTACTATACAGTGAATCACAGGCCTCTATCTCTCTCTCTTTCTCTCTGTCTCTTTCTATCTTTTTTCAACCGAGTAGGTCCTAAATGGTTATTGAACCAACAAGGCCTGTCTTGAGAGCTCAGGTCCTATCAGTGTGTGTGTGTGTGTTTGTGCACGTGTGTCTCTTTGCAGCCAGGGCTCAAGCTTCGCCTTTAAAATCCAATGGTGAGAATTGGGTGTGATCCTTTGAGACTAGCTCCATCCTGTTAGTATCAGGTGAAGGGAGTCAGAGAGACTAGCTCCATCCTGTTAGTATCAGGTGAAGGGAGTCAGAGAGAATGGCTCCATCCTGTTAGTATCAGGTGAAGGGAGTCAGAGAGACTAGCTCCATCCTGTTAGTATCAGGTGAAGGGAGTCAGAGACTAGCTCCATCCTGTTAATATCAGGTGAAGGGAGTCAGAGACTAGCTCCATCCTGTTAATATCAGGTGAAGAGAGTCAGAGACTAGCTCACATCCTGTTAATATCAGGTGAGTGGAGTCAGAGAGACTAGCTCCATCCTGTTAGTATCAGGTGAAGGGAGTCAGAGACTAGCTCCATCCTGTTAATATCAGGTGAAGGGAGTCAGAGACTAGCTCCATCCTGTTAATATCAGGTGAAGGGAGTCAGAGAGACTAGCTCCATCCTGGTAGTATTAGGTGAAGGGAGTCAGAGAGACTAGCTCCATCCTGTTAATATCAGGTGAAGTGAGTCAGAGAGACTAGCTCCATCCTGTTAGTGTCAGGTGAAGGGAGTCAGAGAGACTAGCTCCATCCTGTTAATATCAGGTGAAGGGGGTCAGAGAGACTAGCTCCATCCTGTTAGTCTCAGGTGAAGGGAGTCAGAGAGACTAGCTCCATCCTGGTAGTGTCAGGTGAAGGGAGTCAGAGAGACTAGCTCCATCCTGTTAGTGTCAGGTGAAGGGAGTCAGAGAGACTAGCTCCATCCTGCTAGTGTCAGGTGAAGGGAGTCAGAGAGACTAGCTCCATCCTGGTAGTATCAGGTGAAGGGAGTCAGAGAGACTAGCTCCATCCTGTTAGTGTCAGGTGAAGGGAGTCAGAGAGACTAGCTCCATCCTGTTAGTGTCAGGTGAAGGGAGTCAGAGAGACTAGCTCCATCCTGGTAGTGTCAGGTGAAGGGAGTCAGAGAGACTAGCTCCATCCTGTTAGTATCAGGTGAAGGGAGTCAGAGAGACTAGCTCCATCCTGTTAGTATCAGGTGAAGGGAGTCAGAGAGACTAGCTCCATCCTGGTAGTATCAGGTGAAGGGAGTCAGAGAGACTAGCTCCATCCTGGTAGTATCAGGTGAAGGGAGTCAGAGAGACTAGCTCCATCCTGTTAGTATCAGGTGAAGGGAGTCAGAGAGACTAGCTCCATCCTGGTAGTGTCAGGTGAAGGGAGTCAGAGAGACTAGCTCCATCCTGGTAGTATCAGGTGAAGGGAGTCAGAGAGACTAGCTCCATCCTGGTAGTGTCAGGTGAAGGGAGTCAGAGAGACTAGCTCCATCCTGGTAGTATCAGGTGAAGGGAGTCAGAGAGACTAGCTCCATCCTGTTAGTATCAGGTGAAGGGAGTCAGAGAGACTAGCTCCATCCTGGTAGTATCAGGTGAAGGGAGTCAGAGAGACTAGCTCCATCCTGGTAGTATCAGGTGAAGGGAGTCAGAGAGACTAGCTCCATCCTGGTAGTATCAGGTGAAGGGAGTCAGAGAGACTAGCTCCATCCTGGTAGTGTCAGGTGAAGGGAGTCAGAGAGACTAGCTCCATCCTGGTAGTGTCAGGTGAAGGGAGTCAGAGAGACTAGCTCCATCCTGGTAGTATCAGGTGAAGGGAGTCAGAGAGACTAGCTCCATCCTGTTAGTATCAGGTGAAGGGAGTCAGAGAGACTAGCTCCATCCTGGTAGTGTCAGGTGAAGGGAGTCAGAGAGACTAGCTCCATCCTGGTAGTATCAGGTGAAGGGAGTCAGAGAGACTAGCTCCATCCTGGTAGTATCAGGTGAAGGGAGTCAGAGAGACTAGCTCCATCCTGTTAGTATCAGGTGAAGGGAGTCACTATCTCTGTATGCTCCAGCTGCTTATAACCTACAGACCCTGTGTCTACTCACCCTACGCTACAGCTAGAGTTTCTCCCACTGCTCATGTAACATATCCCTACATGTCACGGCAGTGTGTTCAAAGGAAGTACATACACTCATTTAAATGCTAAAGCGCTAATTAGCGTCATTAAGCTAACACATTGAGGGAAGTGGTTGATATGTTCATTAGCATGCGTAGCGTGAGCACTGCTACACTAAGCATATGACCCTGTGGAAATCAGCCCAGGCTCCAACTCCCTTAGGGGGACAGACATGCCTGGGCGCGTGTTTACATACACCCACAACGTGTAACCAATCCCAAGCGCCCCCCCCCATCACAGTTGCAGATATCGCCACGGCAACCCTGACCCACGCTGCTCCTGTCGCCTCGGCGACCCCAGCTCCAGATGTCTCTCTGTCAGACCTGCCGCCTCCCCCGGCGTGGGACATGACTAGTGCTTACGGCTAATGGGGCTAGCTGCTAGCGGGTTGACGGCGGCACTGTGGTATAGCTGTTAGCTGTGGTGTAGCTGTTAGCTGCAGCGTGTAGATAGCTGGTAGCGCTACCATACACAGCAGCTGTGAAGATATCAACACTGGTGGTGGAGTGATGGAGTAGTGTTGTTGTCAGTGGAAAGTGTGTGTGTGTGTGTGTGTGTGTGTGTGTGTGTGTGTGTGTGTGTGTGTGTGTGTGTGTGTGTGTGTGTGTGTGTGTGTGTGTGTGTGTGTGTGTGTGTGTGTGTGTGTGAGGGAGGGAGTGAGGGAGGGAGAAGGAGAGAGAGAGATATGGGTGGGAGGGAGGAGTGGGATGGAGAGAGGAGCACATCATCATGAGCAGAGAGTGGGCTTGACCTCTCAACCCCAGCAGCGGTCATGGGATGGATGGAGGGATGAAGGGGAGAACTGCAGAAATACAGAGTGTACAAAACATTAGGACATGGACTGACCAGGTGAATCCAGGTGAAAGCTATGATCCCTTATTGATGTCACTTGTTAAATCCACTTCAATCAGTGTAGATGAAGGGGAGGAGATGGGTTAAAGAAGGATTTCTAAGCCAGTGAGACAATTGAGACATGGATTGTGTATGTGTGGCCTTCAGAGCGTGAATGGGCAAGACAAAGATATAAGTGCCTTTGAATGGGGTATGGTAGTAGGTGCCGGGCACAGCGGTTTGAGTTTGTCAAGAACTGCAATGCTGCTGGGTGTTTCACGCTTCACAGTTCCCTGTGTGTATATGAGAACGGTCCACCACCCAAAGGACAATCCAGCCTACTTGACACAACTGTGGAAAGCATTGGGCCAACATCTCTGTGGAACACTTTCGACACCTTGTAGAGTCCATGCCCTGACAAATTGAGGATGTCCTGACAGCAAACGGGGGTTCAACTCAATATTAGGAAGGTATTCTTAATGTTTTGTACACTCTGTGTAGATGAATAACACAACAGCACAATCCCTTGCAGATAGCCTACTATACCACATTATACACTGGGGTGGTTCAAGCCTCGAATTCTGATTGGTTGACAGCCGTGGTATATCAGACCTTGTACCACGGTTATGAAAACAACATTTATTTTTACTGCTCTAATTACATTGGTAACCAGTTTATAATAGCAATAAGGCACCTCAGGGGTGTGTGGTATATGGCCAATATACCACGGCTAACGGCTGCACTCCGTGTTGTCAGGCCTAAGAATAGCCCTTAGCCGTGATATAATATTATTGCCTATATAACTCACCCCCTCGGGCCTTATTGTTTAAATATACTATAATATACTATAGAGTACTATACTCTTACATATTGTACCATATACCAAACATTGCAGATGACTTACCCTTATACCAATCCTCCAATCCTCTGGTTACTACTGTATGTGAGTTATTCACACGATGACAGGGGGACACCATCTGAATACATTCGTTCCATCACTTTACCAGGGAGCGTTAGAGTCTTTCTCTAGAGATACTGGAGGAGAGGTGTGTGTGTGTCAAATCAAATCAAATGGGATTTGTCACAAGCTTTGTAAACAACCAGTGTAGACTAACAGTGAAATGCTTTGTGTGTGTGTGTGTGTGTGGGTGTGTGTGTGTGTGTGTGTGTGTGTGTGTGTGTGTGTGTGTGTGTGTGTGTGTGTGTGTGTGTGTGTGTGTGTGTGTGTGTGTGTGTGTGTGAGAGACATGCTGGAGGAGAGGAGGAATCCTGTTCTGACAGGTCAGCTCGATCCGTGGGCACATCATTCAGCGTTCTAGGGACTGGTGCAGAATACGGAGGAATTTAATCAAGACTAGCTGAGCACTCAGAGAAAAATGTGTGTGTATGTGTCCCTCTGTCCATGTGTGTGTGATAGGGGTAATTAAAGAAAGGGAACTAACGGTTGGGCAAACTAGAAACCACGAACACTGGTCATTTAGACAGGCAATTATGCCGGCATTAGCATAAAACAAGGGGCCCTAATTAAATAATCCCCCTCACCCCCCAAACTCATTTTTGTCTGCCAGGAGGAGGTGCTTGTGTGTGTGTGTCTCACTAAGGGAGCAAGGAACAGTCAAGGTCACGGCCATTAAAGCCAGCCTATTTATATAATGTCAAAAGTCACAGGCACTTCTCTCTTTCTCTGTCTTTCAAACAATCCACTCAGCACTTGGGCTTAAAGTTTGATGTATTTCTTTCCCGCTGAAGTATTTTTTAATTTGCTATTTATTTACATATTTTGGCTGATGATAAGGAGTAGCTACGTTTCACTCGAGGCTATGAGTGTTCCCAACCAGCTGGACTATTTACCTTTCTCACACCGCTTCCCATAAACCCTTGCTTCAGGCCAACCAAAATGGCCTCCGTTGTTGTTTACCTTTTTGCGTAGATTTAGTACCCACCAGCAGCGTTCCTGTTTCTGTGGATTTTTATAACCGCAATCCTTTTAGCCGGGATAAAATAAAATAAATAAATGAGTAAATGCAATAAAAACGCCTTTCCTTCCTTTCTCCCCTAGTGAGTGTTAATGATGTATAGCTAGGAAGGAACTCGTTGCCAAGTTTCAATACCCAGTGGCATTTTGTCCTCATCCTAACTCCCTGTAAGTGATTTCCCCCCTATGACTTCTGTATTGAAATAAATGGAGTGTTGGGCTGTGTCCCAAATGGCACACTATTCCCATGGGCTCTCAGCCCGTACTAACAAATTGTCTCAGAAAAGGTCCTAGGAATTCTGTTAAAACCTGTTTGAAGACTAAAAAACTCCCGGCTCAGAGTGGGTTTTTGGATGATGTCAAGACACTGCTCAGACAAACTTTGAGCCAGGAGTAAAGTCAACCCTAGGAAAGTTCATCTCAGCTGGTCATCACGACAGATTGAGGTACCGCAAAGGAAAGATGGTGATGATGCTCATTGACGTTGGTTATTCCCCATCATTTGCAACAATCGCGATGAGGCATGGCCAGCTGTAAACGCTATAGCATGCTTCAGACAACCACGGTGGATGTGGCTGTACATGTTGCAATGGTAAAACATTTGATATCCCTTTCTCCTGACACGGCCACTCTGCCTACTCATGATTCATTCTGGATCTGATCTCATAATATGATACCATGCATATTTTATTCCGTTTTTGAATCAATTTGGATATCTTGATAATGTAATGGCATATTGCACTGAATCAGACAGTATAATGGCTGTTACAAGCAGCATTATAGTAATATTACTGTTATATTGATCATTATTATTTGACCCTGCTGGTCATCTATGAACATTTGAACATCTTGGCCATGTTCTGTTATAATCTCCACCTGGCACAGCCAGAAGAGGACTGGCCACCCCTCATAGCCTGGTTCCTCTCTAGGTTTCTTCCTAGGTTTTGGCCTTTCTAGGGAGTTTTTCCTATCCACCGTGCTTCTACACCTGCATTGCTTGCTGTTTGGGGTTTTAGGCTGGGTTTCTGTACAGCACTTTGAGATATCAGCTGATGTAAGAAGGGCTTTATGAATAAATTTGATTTGATATCCACACACTCGTCTCTCCTGTTTAACAACTCTAAAGGGCTTTATGAATACATTTGATTTGATTTGATATCCACACACTCGTCTCTCCTGTTTAACAACTCTAAAGGGCTTTATGAATACATTTGATTTGATTTGATATCCACACACTCGTCTCTCCTGTTTAACAACTCTAAAGGGCTTTATGAATACATTTGATTTGATTTGATATCCACACACTCGTCTCTCCTGTTTAACAACTCTAAAGGGCTTTGGGCCAGTAGGCATCAAGATACTTGCCTATAATGTTGCTTAAAACGTTTGAAAGGTCTAATTTTTACGGAACACAGTTACAGTTAACAGTTAAGCCTCTAGATGCTTTCAATCGCCCTCCTTTAGGCATCTTTTTGAACACCGAGATGTTCAGCTTGAAATAACATGACGTAGGGGCATGAAATAATCGAAAGAAAATGTATGATTTATTAGCCTGGTGGCTAAGTCGTTTTATATAGATGTTATATTTAACCATTATTTTTACCAGCTAAGTTGACTGAAAACACATTCTCCTTTACGGCGATGACCTGGGGAATAGTCACAGGGGAGATGAATGAGCCATTTGGAAGCTGGGGATGATTAGGTGGCCATGATGATATGAGGGCCAGACTGGGAATCTATCTGGGACACTGGGGGTTAACACAGTAATGACATGCATGTATGTCTCATGGCTCCAAGTGGAAGAGAGATTGACTTCATCATTAAGAGGTAAAGACAAGCTGAATGTACCCAGCTGTCTGTTTAAACTACTGGCACACAGCTCAAACACCCATGCATACCCTACAAGACATGCCACTGGAGGTCTCTTCATACTCCCCAAGTCCAGAACAGACAATGGGAGGTGCACGGCACTACATATCATAGAGCCATTACAACATGGAAGTCTATTCCACATCAGGTAACTGATGACAGCAGTATAATCAGACAACAACAGTCGTATTTTATGGAAAATACAAAAGAAACATTTCTTAAAGATATCCATAAAAAACATTTAGTTTGCACAACAATACAAACATGATGGAAGAAGGTGCACTGGTCAGATTTAATGATAACATACACACATCATGATAACAACACAGACATGATAACATGGCAGCATCAGACTTCTTCACAGGGACAGGGAAGATGATGATAACACACAGACATGAAACATCTGATGGAGTCTGCAATAACATGAGACACACATTTGATAACATACAAGACACATGATCCAAAACATAAACAAAACACATGATTCAAAAATAAACATGCACATGATAAATGGCCAACACACATGATAACATAGAACATGAATAACACACACACATGATAACATACACAGACATGATAACATACAAAACATGATAACATACACAGACATGATAACATACACAGACATGATAACACACACAGTTTTTGATTTGTTAAACATGATAAATACACACACATGATAACAACACACACATGCACATGATAACATTCTTCACACAAAAATACAGTTTTATACATGATAACATAAACACACATGATAACATACACACAACATGATAACACACACACATGATAACACACACACATGATAACATACACACACATGATAACATACACACACATGATAACATACACACACATGATAACATACACACACATGATAACATACACACACATGATAACATACACACACGTGGCAGGAACTAATGGGGATCCATAATAAACCCCAGGAAGAGTAGCTGCTGCCTTGGCAAGAACTAATGGGGATCCATAATAAACCCCAGGTAGAGTAGCTGCTGCCTTGTCACAAACTAATTGGGATCCATAATAAACCCCAGGTAGAGTAGCTGCTGCCTTGTCACAAACTAATTTGTATCCATAATAAACCCCAGGAAGAGTAGCTGCTGCCTTGGCAGGAACTAATGGAGATCCATAATAAACCCCAGGAAGAGTAGCTGCTGTCTTGGCAGGAACTAATGGAGATCCATAATAAACCCCAGGAAGAGTAGCTGCTGCCTTGGCAGGAACTAATGGAGATCCATAATAAATACAAATACAAACACCCCTACTCTTACAATAAGTGCTGTGGGATCTTTAGTGACCACAGAGAGTCAAGACACCATTTAAACATCCCATACGAAAGACCACACCCGACACAGGCCAATGTCCCCAACTACTGCCCTGGGACATTGGGAGAAAACATTTGTTTACCAGAGTGCCTCTACTGGCCCTCCAACACCACTTACAGCAGAATCTGTTCTCCCATCCAGGGACCAACCCTGCTTAGCTTCAGAGGCAAGCCAGCAGTGGGATGAAGGGTGGTGTGCTATTTAGCCTCACCATGAGAATTAGGCCTCATGTGAAATCATTGTCAAAAGCATAAGTGCTACTGTTGCATGTAGGCCTAGATTAAGTATGGGTTGACCATACAGATATATCAAAACCATTATTTCAACGACTCCAAAGCAATCCTCTGTCTGTGTCGCAGGAACCACTGACCCACTGCCTTTTTCTATTATCTAAGACACCTGCTGGTACCTTTTAACTGGTTAGGACAGCTCAGGGGCCGTCTCCCCGAAGCGTCTCAGAGGAGGAAATTGGTCATAAGTGCTGAGAATAGAGACATTTTCCTCCTACTCTTATGGGTAAAAATAAACACTATGCATGAAACCTCTTTAGTGATGAGAGACAAATGCAGCGAGTCAGTGGTTTGGAGTTGTTAAAAGGATGTTTTGATATTTCTATGTGATCAACCCATAAATAATCTAGACCTTCATGCAACAGTATCTCTTGCACCTTTGACAATGATTTCACATGAGGTCTATTTCACATGGTATGCTAAATACTTCCAGTTGAAGTCGGAAGTTTACATACACTTAGGTTGGAGTCATTAAAACTTGTTTTTCAACCACTCCACAAAAATCTCTTGTTAATAACAAACTATAGTTTTGGCAAGTCAATTAGGACATCGACTTTGTGCACGACACAAGTCATTTTTACAACAATTGTTTATAGACAGATTATTTCACTTATAATTCCCTGTATCACAATACTAGTGGGTCAGAAGTTTAACATACACTAAGTTGACTGTGCCTTTAAACAGCTTAAAAAATGCCAGAAAATGATGTCATCGCTGTAGAAGCTTCTCATAGGCAAATTGACATCATTTGAGTCAAATGGAGGTGTACCTGTGGATGTATTTCAAGGCCTACCTTCAAACTCAGTGCCTCTTTGCTTGACATGGGAAATTCAAAAGAAATCAGCCAAGACCTCAGAAAAAAATTGTAGACCTCTACAAGTCTGGTTTATCCTTGGTCGCAATTTCCAAATGGCTGAAGGTACCACGTTCATCTGTACAAACAATAGTGTGCAAGTATAAACACCATGGGACCACGCAGCCGTCATACCGCTCAGGAAGGAGATGCGTTCTGTCTCCTAGAGATGAACGTACTTTCATGCAAAAAGTGCAAATCAATTCAAGAACAACAGCAAAGGACCTTGTGAAGATGCTGGAGGAAACAGGTACAAAATGGTCTATATCCACAGTAAAATGAGTCCTATATCGACACAACCTGAAAGGCTGCCCAGCAAGGAAGAAGCCACTGCTCCAAAACCCCATAAAAAAAGCCAGACTACGGTTTGCAACTGCACATGGGGACAAAGATCGTACTTTTTGGAGAAATATCCTCTGGTTTGATGAAACAAAAATAGAACTGTTTGGCCATAATGACCATCGTTATGTTTGGAGGAAAAAGGGGGAGTCTTGCAAGCCGAAGAACACCATCCCAACCGTATAGCATTTGGGTGGCAACATCATGTTGTGGGGGTGCTTAGATGCAGGAGGGACTGGTGCATTTCACAAAATAGATGGCATCATGAGGTTGGAAAATGATGTGGATATATTGAAGCAACATCTCAAGACATCAGTCAGGAAGTTAAAGCTTGGTCGCAAATGGGTCTTCCAAATGGACAATGACCCCAAGCATACTTCCAAAGTTGTGACAAAATGGCGTAAGGACAACAAAGTCAAGGTATTGGAGTGGCCATCACAAAGCCCTGACCTCAATCCTATAGAACATTTGTGGGCAGAACTGAAAAAGTGTGTGCGAGCAAGAAGGTCTACAAACCTGACTCAGTTTCACCAGCTCTGTCAGGAGGAATGGGCCAAAATTCACTCAACTTATTGTGGGAAACTTGTGGAAGGCAACCCGAAACGTTTGACCCAGGTTCAACAATTTAAAGGCAATGCTACCAAATACTAATTGAGTGTATGTAAACTTCTGACCCACTGGGAATGTGATGAAAGAAATAAAAGCTGAAATAATTCATTCTTTCAACTATTATTCTGACATTTCACATTCTTAAAATAAAGTGGTGATCCTAACTGACCTTAGACAAGGAATTTTTCCTAGGATTAAATGTCAGTAATTGTGAAAACTGAGTTTAAATGTATTTTGCTAAGTTGAACTTAAACTTCCGACTTCAACTGTATAACCACTTGGCTAATTAATAAACATGTTTTTCTGTCGATTATTTAATTACTTATCCCTTTAGTGAGCCATATCACTTTGTTAAAAAAAGATTCCTAAATTGGGCATGCCTATAAATTGGGCAATTAAAAGCATCTAGGGCTTATGTTAACTTTGATTGTGTTTGATGAAA
Organism: Oncorhynchus tshawytscha; assembly: GCF_018296145.1. Taxonomy (NCBI): domain Eukaryota; kingdom Metazoa; phylum Chordata; class Actinopteri; order Salmoniformes; family Salmonidae; genus Oncorhynchus; species Oncorhynchus tshawytscha. The sequence continues at coordinate 373,629 of NW_024609801.1, forward strand.
ATGATAGACATTTCAAGTGTTTTATGCAACATTATCGGCAAGTGATTTGATGCCAACTGTGCCCAAGCGATTTAGAGTTGTTAAACATGAGTGATGAGTGTGTTGAAATAACGGTAATATTATACAAATTCTGCGTTTAACAACCATCAGAATAGTAAAAAAAACACACAAAAAAACAAATATTAGCAAAGAATTAAGAGTAGGCCAAATGTCAGGAGAAAATGATATCAAATGTTTTACAATTGCAACATTTGACATTCACATTCCCCGTGGTTGTCAGAAGCACAGCTGGTGATACCGCAGCTTGAAGGAACTGTACTACTTTACATGTAATTAAAGCAAATTGCTGCGTATCTTTAATCTAATTGAACAAAACATGCATTGTGCTTGACTAGTCAACTCATCACTAATTTCTGCAATGAAGTCGGTAGTTTGCTTTCGCTGGTAATTAGGAAAAGGGTCCGGCTGCGTTGGAGAGGTGGAGGAGGGGGAGGTGTGTGTTAACCTGGAGAGTGACATCATATACTGTACAGGTGTTTCTAATTAAGCCCCAAGAAAACAGTGAAGTGTTGGGTTGTGTGGCTGTGTGGCTGTGTGTGTGTGTGTGTGTGTGTGTGGGTGTGGGTGTGGGTGTGTGTGTGTGTGCTCCATGTGTGTTAACATCCTCTCTTACTCTGACACTCACACACCCTAGACACAAACACTCTCAACACACCCTAGACCCAAACACTCTCAACACACCCTAGACACAAACACTCTCAACACACCCTAGACCCAAACACTCTCACGTCACACCAACTCAACAACACCATTACCCCAACTCAAGAATACTCTTCCCCCTACTCTTCCCCCAACTTTTACCCCACTTCTCCCTCATCGGTATAGCTGGTCCTCACTCAAGAAAGATATTTTCTGAGCTCTGTCATGCTATGTATGCTACTTATTCATCTCCACGTTGAGGGAGTAATAGGTCTGGATCTGAATTCAATATGCTGAATGGAAAGCTGACCTGGCTGGTGTAAGAGACCCGGCGTGATCCAATCCAATCTGTCCTCAAAAGCCGTGTCTGTCTGACCTTAGTGGTTTCTCTAATGGTAAAGGGATCACTATGTGTGGCCAGATGATTAGATTATTAGCCCGGGTCCATACGTTGATTTGAAAGGTTACATTCCAGTGGATTATGGGGGATCATGCTTGCCATGGCGAGTGATGATGAGCCGTCCCGCGCATCCGTGTTGATTACGTATTCATGCCCAGTGAGAGGCCCATTCTCGATGTGATGCCTGATGGGTGAGAAAGTGTGTGTATGTGTGTGTGTGTGTGTATGGTAATGTGTGTACATGTGTCTTGATTTCAATGCAGGTATGTGTAAGTGAATGGCTGTATACATGTCTGTGTATGAAAGAGATATACAGTAATGCTCTAGTGGCTGAATGGAAGTCCCTGCAGCAATGTTCCAACATCCTTCCCAGAAGAGTGGAGGCTGTTATAGCAGCAAACGGGTTACCAACTCTCTATTAATCTATCATTTTGGAATGAGATGGTCGACGAGCAGTTGTCCACATACTTTTGGTCATGTAGTGTATATCTACCTCTGAGCGACACAGAATGTGAGTGTTTCCTGAATGACATGTCTACATGTACAGTGTCTAACTGCTTCGTTCCCCATGCTTGCGATCACATTACCCAGCACAGTGTAAACATGGTGTAAGGCATCTGACTGAATCCCCCCATGTTGGAATTATAGACAACAGTGTGTGTGTATGTGTGTGTGTTTAAAGTGTGTGGTAAATGTGTGTATGTTCATGTAAGGTGTATGTGTGTGTGTGTAAGGTGTGTGTGCGTGTAAGGTGTGTGTGTTTGTGTAAGGTGTGTGTGTAAGGTGTGTGTGTGTGTGTGTAAGGTGTGTGTGTGTGTGTAAGGTGTGTAAGGTGTGTGTGTAAGGTGTGTGTGCGTGTATAAGGTGTGTGTGTGTGTGTGTGCTCTCTATCAAATACCAAGGCCCGTCATATCCTGACATAAAAAGGGGTGATTCTTACTATTTCTTTATTTTGTTGGACCGTGAAGCGTAAAGGATCGTCGTTTTTCTCGCCTTTAATAACCAGAGGGAGGGCGAAATACGTAACGCAACACAAGGAAGATCAACTCTGTAACGATATAACATTGTAACAGAAACACGTCGGCCACGTATCGCCCTGCTTCACATCCTGCTTCATCGGGTTCAGTGGTTCCTTGGTGTCGATCTAAAAGAAAGATGCATAATTAACCATCTCAACTTGGGTCAGCAGTTTACCGTCTTAAAGTCTGTCATAAAGGCTACGGATGTGAGAGTCTGTGTTCCTGATTATATACATTCACTCAGGTTTAATGTGCTGTAGTAGAAGACGGTGTGTGTGTGTGTGTGGTATGCTGAGCGATAAATGAGTGTGTCAGGCCCTGTGAAGGCCCAGGGGAAGGAGAGGAGAGGCCCTCCTACTTGTGGATACCCAACATTACTCACGACTCGGGGCTGGTGGGTGGAAGGCTTGACAAACGATGTCTACTCAAACACTCTCCGCAAACCAACTCTGCTTCACAGCATCTTCATCTAGGATCTGTGTCCCCGGTCGCTAACAGATCTCTGATCAGATCTTCCCCGATGCAAGACCCGGGGCATGTGTCCCTTCAAATAGTGTTTGTTTTCTTTTCAACAATTCTTAGGAGTTCTGATTCATTTGTTTGAGCAGGCCTGGTGCAATGGAACCAATGGAATAGTCCCGAAAGGGTGAACCCCGCCGCCATTTGGCACTCGGGGAAAACAGATACTATTTGAACCCAGCCTGTCCTGTTGTATAGGTTGTGTTTTGTAGTATCAGTATTGGCAGTCCTCCATCACAGTCAGTAGTTAGACTACTGGTTATTTACTACTGGGTTTGCTGTTGTGAGTCCAGGCATGGTGAAGTGGATACTAGAGTTAGTCAATAGGCTTTTGAAGGGCAGTAATGAGACCTCATTTGTGTCATGCACTGCAGTCTACTGTATGTTCTAAAGAGAAAGACCACACAGAGCTGATTAAGGCCTGAAGAATGAGTCACTTTGGAAACATAAAAGAGCTGTATTATTTTATCTGGGACGTTCTTAAATGTTTTGCGCACTTCAGTCTCTCGAGCGTTTTATAAATAGCACTGTGTGAACCGTGAGAGAACGCTTCCAGAAGCGCACCTGATGGCCCTTCTCCACACACGCCACACACACGCCACAAGGATTGGCGTACTGCCTCAAGGTGACGTGTTCCCATGTCGTGTGTTCTGTGTCTTAACTCCAAACAAAACATGTCGGGCTTCAGAGCGACGCTGTCAAAATGTTCATCCTCACTGAGCTCTGAACTGAGACCCCAACATCTAAACACTGTCTCTCTCCCTCTCTCTCTCGCTCTCTCTCTCTCTCTCTCTCTCTCTCTCTCTCTCTCTCTCTCTCTCTCTCTCTCTCTCTCTCTCTCTCTCTGTCTCTCTCTCTCTCTCTCTCTCTCTCTCTCTCTCTCTCTCTCTCTCTCTCTCTCTCTCTCTCTCTCTCTCTCTCTCTCTCTCTCTCTCTCTCTCTCTCTCTCTCTCTCTCTCTCTTTCTCTCTCTCTCTCTCTCTCACTCTCTCTCTTTCTCTCTCTGTGCCCCTGGAAATATGTAATTTTGTTGAGCTGGCAGAGAGATAGTTATGGGGGAGAGGGGAATGGAGGGAAAGGGGAAAGAGTGTTAGAGAGAGAGAGAGAGAATTTGACACAGCAGTCTGTCAGTTTAATGTGCAGCCAGCAGGAGCCTCATCTCATCATCTGTTAGGGAGCTGTAGTCAGTAGCTTTGATACATTCAGGCCCTGTCCGTCTGACGGTGGGGTGGGTTGATGGAGGGACCAAGGCCATTTATCAGCCCCCCCCTCCCTCCTCTTGTTGGTCTATGTCAGACAGTGCTGGCAGAGTGTGGGGCCCATAGAGATCCTATTCAGATGAGTTATAAGATATAATTCTGTGGTGGGACTGCTGTTCGTAACACCCAGCTGAAAGCAAGTTCATAATTTAGCTGGAAGTGTATGATGTGATTCAGTGTGTGTGTGGTGTGTGTGTGTGTGTGTGTGTGTGTGTGTGTGTGTGTGTGTGCGTGTGTGTGTGTATGTGTGTGTGTCTGTGTGTGTGGAAGGGTGGGGTTGGAGAAGGATGATGAGTGTGCGTGTGCGTGGAGGGGTGGGGTGGGGTTGGAGAAGGATGATGAATGTGTGTGTGTTGGGGGGTGGGGTTGGAGAAGGATGATGAGTGTATGTGTATGTGTATGTGTGTTGGTGGGTGGGGTTGGAGAAGGATGATGAGTGTGTGTGTGTGAGATTGTTTGTTTGAGCTTGTGTGCACACCCACAGAAAAACAGGGTAGGGAACAGGATGTGTGGACCTTGGCATCCTGTTTTTATTTTCTCCTTTGTTGATTTTGAGGCGAAGCTCAGACAGATATTCGAGGCCCCGGCGGTGATTGCATTCATGCGAGTCACCGCCACAACAGCAGCTACCCATAAACCCATGGGGGCCCCACACATCAGTGTTTGCGTTTGGCTCGTTTTCCTGCAAATCCATCTCACTGACCTTTTCCTTTCCGCTGGCGTCTGTGGTGAGGGACAATAAATTGCCATGAGCCACACACACCTTGACACACACACACACACCTTTCACGAGCTGTCTATTTTCACCTCTTCCGGTGTTAGCTGTCCCGACGCTGCAGTTTGTAAATGAACAACTACAGCAATCCAAAAAGAGGGAAATATCATGTCTGAGAAATTGTCCTCATCGGAACCTGTGTGTGTGTGTGTGTGTGTGTGTGTGTGTGTGTGTGTGTGTGTGTGTGTGTGTGTGTGTGTGTGTGTGTTGTGTGTGTGTGTGTGTGTTTGTGTGTGTTGTGTGTGTGTTTGTGTGTTGTGTGTTGTGGTGTGGTGGTGTGTGTGGTGTGTGTGGTGTGTGTGTGTGGTTTGTGTGTGTGTGTGCTTGTGTTGGTGGTGTGTGTGTGGTGTGGTGTGTGTGTGTGTTCTTGAGTGTAACTGAAGATAGGATAGTGGGCATATGAAGAGGAAGTGAATCTCAGTCCAAGCGAGGCAGGTAGACTAGCGGTCAAGAGCGTTGGGCCAGTTACCGAAAGGTCGCTGCTTTGAATCCCCGAGCCGACTAGGTGAAAAGTCTGTCAATGTGCCCTTGAGCAAGGCACTTAACCCTAATTGCTCCCGTCAGCCCCTCCGGATAAATAACTCAAATGTAAATATCATTCTATGCATGCATTTCTCAGGTGGTGACAACGAGCAGCGCCTCATTGGAAAGCGAGAAACATAGTCTGTCTCAAGGGCATTTTTATGGTCCGCCACAGCTCTTTGTCTCGCATAGCGACGCGGCAGAAAACCATTCTGGGGGCTGTTGTTTGATAATGAATTTAAAGTGCAGCCACCGGTTGCCGTTCCTGGAGAACTCAATCATACAAGTCGGCAACACTGAGGTTTAGTGCACCGGCGTAAACAGCCATCGTGAAAAGTCCTCTCTAAAGGACTAAATTGCCCCTCCACACAACAACAAACAAACTCTCCTCTTTGACATTTGAAAATATTTTTCAGGAAGCTATTGGACCTGAGCCTCTTCCAAGACTGAGACTGGTGAGAGGATTAGGGAAGTCCGTAACTTGGTAGACAAACAATGTAGAAGAAAGGCAATGCAAAGAGGTCACAGCCACAGACTGGCTCTCAATACACAGACAGCATCAGAGAATAGACTGGCTCTCAGTACACAGACAGCATCAGAGAATAGACTGGCTCTCAGTACACAGACAGCATCAGAGAATAGACTGGCTCTCAATACACAGACAGCATCAGAGAATAGACTGGCTCTCAGTACACAGACAGCATCAGAGAATAGACTGGCTCTCAGTACACAGACAGCATCAGAGAATAGACTGGCTCTCAGTACACAGACAGCATCAGAGAATAGACTGGCTCTCAGTACACAGACAGCATCAGAGAATAGACTGGCTCTCAGTACACAGACAGCATCAGAGAATAGACTGGCTCTCAGTACACAGACAGCATCAGATAATAGACTGGCTCTCAGTACACAGACAGCATCAGAGAATAGACTGGCTCTCAGTACACAGACAGCATCAGAGAATAGACTGGCTCTCAGTACACAGACAGCATCAGAGAATAGACTGGCTCTCAGTACACAGACAGCATCAGATAATAGACTGGCTCTCCATACACAGACAGCATCAGAGAATAGACTGTCTCTCAATACACAGACAGCATCAGAGAATAGACTGGCTCTCAGTACACAGACAGCATCAGATAATAGACTGGCTCTCCATACACAGACAGCATCAGAGAATAGACTGTCTCTCAATACACAGACAGCATCAGATAATAGACTGGCTCTCAATACACAGACAGCATCAGAGAATAGACTGGCTCTCAATACACAGACAGCATCAGAGAATAGACTGGCTCTCAATACACAGACAGCATCAGATAATAGACTGGCTCTCATTACACAGACAGCATCAGAGAATAGACTGTCTCTCACTACACAGACAGCATCAGAGAATATACTGTCTCTCAATACACAGACAGCATCAGAGAATAGACTGTCTCTCAATACACAGACAGCATCAGATAATAGAATGGTTCTCAATACACAGACAATACACAGACATGAGTACTGGCATACCAAGTCTAGGACCAAAAGGCTCCTCAACAGCTTCTACCCCACAGCCATAAGACTGCTGAACAATTAATAAAATCGCCACCGGACAATTTACATTGATCCCCCCTTTTGCATACTACTGCTACTCGCTGTATATTATCTATGCATAGTCACTTCACCCCCACCTACATGTAGAAATTACCTCAACTAACCTGTACCCCCGCACACTGACTCGGTACCAGTGCCCCCTGTATATACAGTTGAAGTCGGAAGTTTACAGACACCTTAGCCAAATACATTTAAACTCAGTTTTTCACAATTACTGATATTTAATCCTCATAACAATTCCCTGTCTTAGGTCAGTTAGGATCACCACTTTATTTTAAGAATCTGAAATGTAAGAATAATATTAGAGAGAATAAATTATTTCAGCTTTTATTCCTTTCATCACATTCCCAGTGGGTCAGAAGTTTACATACACTTAATTAGTATTTGGTAGCATTGCCTTTAAATTGTTGCACTTGGGTCAAACGTTTCGGGTTGCCTTCAACAAGCTTCCCACAATAAGTTGGGTGAATTTTGGCCCATTCCTCCTGACAGAGCTGGTGTAACTGAGTCAGGTTTGTAGACCTTCTTGCTCGCACACACTTTTTCAGTTCTGCCCACACATTTTCTATAGGATTGAGGTCAGGGCTTTGTGATGGCCACTCCAATACCTTGACTTTGTTGTCCTTATGCCATTTTGTCACAACTTTGGAAGTATTCTTGGGGTCATTGTCCATTTGGAAGACCCATTTGCGACCAAGCTTTAACTTCCTGATTGATGTCTTGAGATGTTGCTTCAATATATCCACATCATTTTCCTACCACATGATGCCATCTATTTTGTGAAGTGCACCAGTCCCTGCTGCAGCAAAGCACCCCCAGAACATGATGCTGCCACCCCCGTGCTTCAAGGTTGGGATGATGTTCTTTGGCTTGCAAGCCTCCCCCTTTTTCCTCCAAACATAACGATGGTCATTATGGCCAAACAGTTCTATTTTTGTTTCATCAGACCAGAGGAAATTTCTCCAAAAAGTACGATCTTTGTCCCCATGTGCAGTTGCAAACCGTAGTCTGGCTTTTTTTATGACGGTTTTGGAGCAGTGGCTTCTTCCTTGCTGAGCGGCCTTTCAGGTTATGTCGATATAGGACTCGTTTTACTGTGGATATAGATACTTTGTACCTGTTTCCTCCAGCATCTTCACAAGGTCCTTTGCTGTTGTTCTTGAATTGATTTGCATTTTTTGCACCAAAGTACGTTCATCTCTGGGAGACAGAATACGTCTCCTTCCTGATGATGGCTACGTGGTCCCATGGTGTTTATACTTGTGTACTATTGTTTGTACAGATGAACGTGTACAGATGAACATGCACAAAGTAGATGTCCTAACCGACTTGCCAAAACTATAGTTTGTTATTAACAATAAATGTGTGTAGTGGTAGAAAAACGAGTTTTAATGACTCCAACCTAAGTGTATGTAAACTTCACACTTCAACTGTTGCCTCATTATTGCTTTTCTTATTGTGTTACTTTTTATTATTACTTTTTTATTTTATTTTATTTGGTAAATATTTTCTTAACTCTTCTTGAACTGCACTGTTGGTTAAGGGCTTGTAAGTAAGCATTTCACGGTAAGGTCTACACTTGTTGTGTTCGGTGCGTGTGACAAATAAAGTTGGATTTGACAGTATCAGAGAATAGACTGTCTCTCAATACACAGACAGCATCAGAGAATAGACTGTCTCTCAGTACACATACAGCATCAGAGAATAGACTGTCTCTCAATACACAGACAGCATCAGAGAATAGACTGGCTCTCAATACACAGACAGCATCAGATAATAGACTGTCTCTCAATACACAGACAGCATCAGAGAATAGACTGTCTCTCAATACACAGACAGCATCAGAGAATAGACTGGCTCTCAATACACAGACAGCATCAGATAATAAACTGTCTCTCAATACACAGACAGCATCAGATAATAGAATTGCTCTCAATACACAGACAGTATCAGAGAATAGACTGTCTCTCAATGCACAGACAGCATCAGAGAATAGACTGTCTCTCAATACACAGACAGCATCAGAGAATAGACTGTCTCTCAATACACAGACAGCATCAGAGAATAGACTGTCTCTCAATACACAGACAGCATCAGAGAATAGACTGGCTCTCAATACACAGACAGCATCAGAGAATAGACTGTCTCTCAATACACAGACAGTATCAGAGAATAGAATGTCTCTCAATACACAGACAGCATCAGATAATAGACTGTCTCTCAATACACAGACAGCATCAGAGAATAGACTGTCTCTCAATACACAGACAGCATCAGATAATAGACTGTCTCTCAATACACAGACAGCATCAGAGAATAGACTGTCTCTCAATACACAGACAGCATCAGATAATAGACTGTCTCTCAATACACAGACAGCATCAGATAATAGACTGTCTCTCAATACACAGACAGCATCAGAGAATAGACTGTCTCTCAATACACAGACAGCATCAGAGAATAGACACACATAAGAACCAGTCACACATACACATTGAGTAGTATTACATTACAGTTCAGCAAAGAGGAGACAAGACACTCTGACACAAGCAAACAGACACACACACACTGACACAAACAAACAGACACACACACACACACACACACACACACACACACACACACACACACACACACACACACACACACACACACACACACACACACACACACACACACACACACACACACACACACACACACAGTGTGGAGTGGCATGCTCTGTTTTCATTTGATTACCCTCTCTCTAAAAAGTCAAAGCGATGGAGAGAGGGAGAGAGTGGGAGGGAGGAGGGAGAATAATTGCAGTCTGGAGGGGGCTTTGATTACAGTGTTCTAGAGAGGCCCTTTGGACCGGAGCTGTTTGGAAAATAAACCCTCATCCCAGTGACTCTCACAGGCCTGCACCCCTGAGGTGGCCTGCTAGCACAGCATGCTAACTCAGTATGCTAACTTTGTGTAAGTCTATAGCACAATCATAGCACTTTAACTCAGTATGCTAACACAGTATGCTAGCACAGCATGCTAACTCAGTATGCTAACTTTGTGTAAGTCTATAGCACAATCATAGGACTTTAACTCAGTATGCTAACACAGTATGCTAGCACAGCATGCTAGCAAGCATAGCCGCAGGAAGTAGGGGTACTGAGGATGCTGCAGCCTTTATTACTCCTGTATGAGTGTAGATAACGACTTGTCGACAGCACTCCCACCTCAAAACATCTTCCAGTGGCCATGTTAGCAAGATGTGTTAAAGAAAATAACTCTTATAGAGCAAGATTACAATGCTACAGTAGCATTGTAGGACTTACAGTATAGGACTGTAATACAGAAGCTATGCTCTGGCGTAGCATGCTAAAATGGCAAACATTGGTTGCTAGTGTACTGCAGTACAATGCACTAACTCTGCATGCTTGTCACACACACTAACAGCATGACAACGTACTAATGCAAGAGGACGTTTTAATAGAAAGATACCAACTCTAATTTTCTCAACTCCATATTTCTTCCATATCCTGTCCTTCTAGGCTCATTCGCTGCACTCGTTCACGCTCTCCTTCAATTGACTATCCATCAATGTCAAAGTCACATAGACATCTCTCTCTTTCCACACATGAACCATTAAGCCTATGGAACGTTTGGTCTAGAACATCAACACTCGATCGTCACTAGAAATTCCATCGCTGCCGTCCTCCATGTATAGTATTAAGGGGAGAGATGGTGTTTTCGGCATGACAACGATAGTGATACATCTCACTGTGAGATCGATTGAGTCCGACCCAGCTCCATAGAAACCAGGGACCAATCAGGCTGGAACATGACTTTCTATTATCATACACTGTGGCTCCCCCTGTGACTGCGTGCAGGCTTATAGATTGTTCCTCACGGGCATCCGTCCGCGGTCCTTAAGCTGTCAATCATCTCTGAGCTGTTTAGATAACGTGCGTGCGAGACGACGGAGACCTCCAGGAGTCCTTGCCACACTAGAACTGACGCAAACATACACGTATGCACACACACACACACACACACACACACACACACACACACACACACACACACACACACACACACACACACACACACACACACACACACACACACACACACACTAACACACACACACTTTGATCCCCAAACTGTTGATCCAACGGAGCTGTACTCTTTGCTCTCCAACCAGATGTAAATGATTTGTATCGGAGGAGAAAAGGGAGGAAAGTGCAATTTGCCGATAATGAAGTGTCTTTCTTGACTGGTGGCCAACAAAATCCCGCAATGACAACACATAGCCGGTGGCGTAAACAACAGCAGTAGACAGACTGTTATCTGCAGTGTACTGGCTTGCACTGCTCTAATCCGGGGTAAATCCCCCTGGAAACCAGCGAGCCTCGCCTCGGAGGGAGGCCAAGGGAACGTGGAGGGATTTGCATTAGTGGGACGCACCACAGAGAGGGAAAGTGACCATGGAGCGACTAAACCTCCAAACTTATGGACCGAGTGTCCCCCAGAGGTAGATGAGGCAACTAGTAGAGTGGAGGAGGGAAGTGAGGGAAGGAGAGAAGAGGAGGTTTACGTCAACAATAGTACGTTCATGATGTCGTTTTATGTCATCATTATGTGTCCTACTGTATACCGTGTTTTGACCTGACCAGGAGAAACTCAATATAAGAAGTTGTGGATGGAAAGTTACTGAGGGCAACAGTTAGTCTCTGATAAGGCAGACCAGCTGAAGGGGAACAGTTAGTCTCTGATAAGGCAGACCAGCTGAAGGGGAACAGTTAGTCTCTGATAAGGCAGGCCAGCTGAAGGGGAACAGTTAGTCTCTGATAAGGCAGGCCAGCTGAAGGGGAACAGTTAGTCTCTGATAAGGCAGACCAGCTGAAGGGGAACAGTTAGTCTCTGATAAGGCAGGCCAGCTGAAGGGAACAGTTAGTCTCTGATAAGGCAGGTCAGCTGAAGGGAAACAGTTAGTCTCTGATAAGGCAGGCCAGCTGAAGGGGAACAGTTAGTCTCTGATAAGGCAGGCCAGCTGAAGGGAAACAGTTAGTCTCTGATAAGGCAGGCCAGCTGAAGGGGAACAGTTAGTCTCTGATAAGGCAGGTCAGCTGAAGGGAAACAGTTAGTCTCTGATAAGGCAGGCCAGCTGAAGGGGAACAGTTAGTCTCTGATAAGGCAGGTCAGCTGAAGGGGAACAGTTAGTCTCTGATAAGGCAGGCCAGCTGAAGGGAAACAGTTAGTCTCTGATAAGGCAGGCCAGCTGAAGGGGAACAGTTAGTCTCTGATAAGGCAGGTCAGCTGAAGGGAAACAGTTAGTCTCTGAGCTGAAGGCAGGCCAGCTGAAGGGAAACAGTTAGTCTCTGATAAGGCAGGCCAGCTGAAGGGGAACAGTTAGTCTCTGATAAGGCAGGCCAGCTGAAGGGGAAACAGTTAGTCTCTGATAAGGCAGGCCAGCTGAAGGGAAACAGTTAGTCTCTGATAAGGCAGGCCAGCTGAAGGGGAACAGTTAGTCTCTGATAAGGCAGGCCAGCTGAAGGGAAACAGTTAGTCTCTGATAAGGCAGGCCAGCTGAAGGGGAACAGTTAGTCTCTGATAAGGCAGGCCAGCTGAAGCTGGGGAAACAGTTAGTCTCTGATAAGGCAGGCCAGCTGAAGGGAACAGTTAGTCTCTAATAGGGCAGGCCAGCTGAAGGGAAACAGTTAGTCTCTGATAAGGCAGGCCAGCTGAAGGGAAACAGTTAGTCTCTGATAAGGCAGGCCAGCTGAAGGGAAACCGTTAGTCTCTGATAAGGCAGGTCAGCTGAAGGGGAACAGTTAGTCTCTGATAAGGCTCTAGCATCAGGCAGGGCCATGACTACACCAGTGAGAGTAACCAGTTAAGTTCCTGCCTAGCAACAGAGATGTACTGGCACTCTAGATGTCTAAGGAATTGACCCCAGCTAGTAGGAGGATATATATATGCATGTGCTTGTGTAATCATACCTTGTCTTTGCAGCTGTATGACCCAGTGTGTAATCATACCTTGTCTTTGCAGCTGTATGACCCAGTGTGTAATCATACCTTGTCTTTGCAGCTGTATGACCCAGTGTGTAATCATACCTTGTCTTTGCAGCTGTATGACCCAGTGGGTAATCATACCTTGTCTTTGCAGCTGTATGACCCAGTGACCTTGTCAGTGACCCAGTGTAATCATACCTTGTCCTTGTCTTTGCAGCTGTATGACCCAGTGTGTAATCATACCTTGTCTTTGCAGCTGTATGACCCAGTGTGTATTCATACCTTGTCTTTGCAGCTGTATGACCCAGTGGGTATTCATACCTTGTCTTTGCAGCTGTATGACCCAGTGTGTAATCATACCTTGTCTTTGCAGCTGTATGACCCAGTGTGTATTCATACCTTGTCTTTGCAGCTGTATGACCCAGTGTGTATTCATACCTTGTCTTTGCAGCTGTATGACCCAGTGTGTAATCATACCTTGTCTTTGCAGCTGTATGACCCAGTGTGTAATCATACCTTGTCATTGCAGCTGTATGACCCAGTGTGTAATCATACCTTGTCTTTGCAGCTGTATGACCCAGTGTGTAATCATACCTTGTCATTGCAGCTGTATGACCCAGTGTGTAATCATACCTTGTCTTTGCAGCTGTATGACCCAGTGTGTAATCATACCTTGTCTTTGCAGCTGTATGACCCAGTGTGTAATCATACCTTGTCTTTGCAGCTGTATGACCCAGTGTGTATTCATACCTTGTCATTGCAGCTGTATGACCCAGTGGGTATTCATACCTTGTCTTTGCAGCTGTATGACCCAGTGGGTAATCATACCTTGTCTTTGCAGCTGTATGACCCAGTGGGTAATCATACCTTGTCTTTGCAGCTGTATGACCCAGTGTGTATTCATACCTTATCTTTGCAGCTGTATGACCCAGTGGGTATTCATACCTTGTCTTTGCAGCTGTATGACCCAGTGTGTAATCATACCTTGTCTTTGCAGCAGTATGACCCAGTGGGTAATATACCTTCTTTACCTTGTCTTTGCAGCAGTATGACCCAGTGTGTAATCATACCTTGTCTTTGCAGCAGTATGACCCAGTGTGTAATCATACCTTGTCTTTGCAGCTGTATGACCCAGTGTGTAATCATACCTTGTCTTTGCAGCTGTATGACCCAGTGTGTAATCATACCTTGTCTTTGCAGCTGTATGACCCAGTGGGTATTCATACCTTGTCTTTGCAGCTGTATGACCCAGTGTGTAATCATACCTTGTCTTTGCAGCTGTATGACCCAGTGGGTCAGTAAACTTGGCTTGAGCTTTTTCTAGTAATCTGTTTGACTTATTAGGATTTGTTCAGAACCTAACAGACCCAAACTTGTTATGAATCAGCTTAATCCACACTACCATGTTAAAGTTTCCACCCACACAATGTCTCTGTCTCTGAAAGGTTTCTATTTACCGTACCACTTTGTTTTTCCATAGTATTTCATTCATTTGCAGTCTTAGGGGCATAACATCTATTTAATTTATCATGCCCAACTTGGTATTCATCTCCTTAAACTCAAACAACTATTGAATTCATTTTAATCTTAATCTTTTCATCTGTTCTTCTGCGGATGAATTATTATTATATTATTCACACCTTTGTTCTTTCCTTTTCACTATCACTTATTTGTATTTTCTCTGAATCCTCCTCTCCCTCCACAGCCTCCCTTCATCCTCCTCTCCCTCCACAGCCTCCCTTCATCCTCCTCTCCCTCCACAGCCTCCCTTCATCCTCCTCTCCCTCCACAGCCTCCCTTCATCCTCCTCTCCCTCCACAGCCTCCCTTCATCCTCCTCTCCCTCCACAGCCTCCCTTCATCCTCCTCTCCCTCCACAGCCTCCCTTCATCCTCCTCTCCCTCCACAGCCTCCCTTCATCCTCCTCTCCCACAGCCTCCCTTCATCCTCCTCTCCCTCCACAGCCTCCCTTCATCCTCCTCTCCCTCCACAGCCTCCCTTCATCCTCTCCCTCCACAGCCTCCCTTCATCCTCCTCTCCCTCCACAGCCTCCCTTCATCCACAGCCTCCCTTCTCCTCCCTCCACAGCCTCCCTTCATCCTCCTCTCCCTCCACAGCCTCCCTTCATCCTCCTCTCCCTCCACAGCCTCCCTTCATCCTCCTCTCCCTCCACAGCCTCCCTTCATCCTCCTCTCCCTCCACAGCCTCCCTTCATCCTCCTCTCCCTCCACAGCCTCCCTTCATCCCCTTCATCTCCCTCCACAGCCTCCCTTCATCCTCCTCTCCCTCCACAGCCTCCCTTCATCCTCCTCTCCCTCCACAGCCTCCCTTCATCCTCCTCTCCCTCCACAGCCTCCCTTCATCCTCCTCTCCCTCCACAGCCTCCCTTCATCCTCCTCTCCCTCCACAGCCTCCCTTCATCCTCCTCTCCCTCCACAGCCTCCCTTCATCCTCCTCTCCCTCCACAGCCTCCCTTCATCCTCCTCTCCCTCCACAGCCTCCCTTCATCCTCCTCTCCCTCCACAGCCTCCCTTCATCCTCCTCTCCCTCCACAGCCTCTCCCTTCATCCTCCTCTCCCTCCACAGCCTCCCTTCATCCTCCTCTCCCTCCACAGCCTCCCTCCCTCAGCCTCCCCATCCTCTCCCTCCACAGCCTCCCTTCATCCTCCTCTCCCTCCACAGCCTCCCTTCATCCTCCTCTCCCTCCACAGCCTCCCTTCATCCTCCTCTCCCTCCACAGCCTCCCTTCATCCTCCTCTCCCTCCACAGCCTCCCTTCATCCTCCTCTCCCTCCACAGCCTCCCTTCATCCTCCTCTCCCTCCACAGCCTCCCTTCATCCTCCTCTCCCTCCACAGCCTCCCTTCATCCTCCTCTCCCTCCACAGCCTCCCTTCATCCTCCTCTCCCTCCACAGCCTCCCTTCATCCTCCTCTCCCTCCACAGCCTCCCTTCATCCTCCTCTCCCTCCACAGCCTCCCTTCATCCTCCTCTCCCTCCACAGCCTCCCTTCATCCTCCTCTCCCTCCCTTCATCCCTCCACAGCCTCCCTTCATCCCCTCCTCCTCCCTCCACAGCCTCCCTTCATCCTCCTCTCCCTCCACAGCCTCCCTTCATCCTCCTCTCCCTCCACAGCCTCCCTTCATCCTCCTCTCCCTCCACAGCCTCCCTTCATCCTCCTCTCCCTCCACAGCCTCCCTTCATCCTCCTCTCCCTCCACAGCCTCCCTTCATCCTCCTCTCCCTCCACAGCCTCCCTTCATCCTCCTCTCCCTCCACAGCCTCCCTTCATCCTCCTCCTCCCTCCACAGCCTCCCCACATCCTCCCTCCCTCCACAGCCTCCCTTCATCCTCCTCTCCCTCCACCCTCCACAGCCTCCCTCCCTCATCCTCCTCCTCCCTCCACAGCCTCCCTTCATCCTCCTCTCCCTCCACAGCCTCCCTTCATCCTCCTCTCCCTCCACAGCCTCCCTTCATCCTCCTCTCCCTCCACAGCCTCCCCTTCATCCTCCCTCTCCCTCCACAGCCTCCCTTCATCCTCCTCTCCCTCCACAGCCTCCCTTCATCCCCTCCCTCCACAGCCTCCCTTC
>NW_024609801.1:395000-432500 GCF_018296145.1 Oncorhynchus tshawytscha
CCCTACTGCAGATTGACAGGTCCAGTGTACTCAACATTCTGTTTCCCCTACTGCAGATTGACAGGTCCAGTGTACTCAACATTCTGTTTCCCCTACTGCAGATTGACAGGTCCAGTGTACTCAACATTCTGTTTCCCCTACTGCAGATTGACAGGTCCAGTGTACTCAACATTCTGTTTCCCCTACTGCAGATTGACAGGTCCAGTGTACTCAACATTCTGTTTCCCCTACTGCAGATTGACTGCAGAGGTCCAGTGTCCTCAACATTCTGTTTCCCCTACTGCAGATTGACAGGTCCAGTGTACTCAACATTCTGTTTCCCCTACTGCAGATTGACAGGTCCAGTGTACTCAACATTCTGTTTCCCCTACTGCAGATTGACAGGTCCAGTGTACTCAACATTCTGTTTTCCTGTGTTTTATATCAGCTGATGAAACTAACACTGTGAAAGTCTTTAGTTGTTATTTTTATCAGTGTTATTTCCTGATAGTTGCTGGTTGAAAATACAATCCACAAAGGACTTTCTTACCAGCAGGTTTGACGGGAGAATTGATCTGCCTTGTGACATCACCATGTGGTAAAGTGGTTAATAGACCAATCACAAAGAGAGTTCCTGAACTCTCTGCCAACAGCAGCTCGTTGTCAGGTTCCCCCTTCCCACTCCCACAGTCCTAGCAAGATTCTTGATTGATCATTTTGTTTGTTGCTATAAAGCTATATTTGCAAATTTTGAATGGAAATCTATTACAGTAAGATACTTAATTGTTTCCTCTAAATGATTTGATATAAAATGACTGGGCCTTTAACGGTGCACTCCTTTGGCCCATAGGTACTCTCTAAAAGGATGGGAGCTATGTAGTGAATAGGGTGCGACAAAACTGACCAGCATGTTACTCTCTAGGTTTTTTCATATGTTCCTGCCTTTCTAAGGAGTTTTTCCTAGCCACCGTGCTTCTACATCTGCATCGCTTGCTGTTTGGGGTTTTAGGCTGGGTTTCTGTATAGCACTTTGTGACATTGGCTGATGTTAAAAGGGCTTTATAAATACATTTGATTGATTGATTGACTTCACAGCCACCAAGTGTGTGTGTGTGTGTGTGTGTGTGCGCATGCGTGCGTGTGTGTGTGTATGGCTGGGTTTACACTGGCAGCCCAATTCTGCTCGTTTTTTCCCATTATTTGGAAAATAGAGGATCTGATTGGTTAAAATACCAATTAGTGGAAAAATATGCAGCATATTTAGTGTGTGTGTGTTTGGGTTTCATGCAGTGTTGATTAGGTCTGTACGCTATTGAGCTTCTGTGCGTGATCATTAGACGCTGTGTATGTGCGGTGTTTGTGTGTGAGTGTGTGTGTGTTTTTACACTGTGGGTTCATGTATTGGTTCCTCTTACATCAGTGAGTGGCTGCAGTGAAGAAGAGTAGGGGTGGATGAGTGAGAGCGAGAGAAAGCGAGAGAGGAAGGAGAAATGGAGAGAGATGAAGAGAGAGATTGAGGAGAGAGAGGGATGAAGAAAAGAGAGAGGGCGGGATGAAGAAAAGAGAGAGGGAGGGAGGAAGGAAGGAGAGTGATGGGATTGAAGGGGCAGCCGTCCAGCCATCGATCCCCAGGTCAGGGCCAGAGTGTTGGGGGGTTAACGCCAAAATCCTCCCCTCGTTAGCTTCCCCCTTCAAAAACAACATCCTCACCACCCGTCTGTCTGTCTCTGTTTGTCTGTCTGTCTCATCAGCTCTTCAGTCACATTATGGAAATCACCCGGTAGAGTTAATGGCTTTTCGAAAATGTGTGTGTGTGATCTTGAAGGAAAGGCTGCAGCTACTTTGACTTTGATGTTATTAAATGTTCCTGGGCCAATTTGAGGGGAGGCGGTGTGCACCACACGCGCTTCATACCCATAATCCTCAGGATTACAAACAAGAGGAATTAACGCGTCATTTGCCTCATGTCACTAGAGCCAAAAGCAGACAGTGTGTGTGTGTCTGTTTCTGTATGTGTGTCATTAGTGTGATGACCCTGTGTGTGTGTGTGTGTGTGTGTGTGTGTGCATGTGTGTGTGTGCGTGCGTGTGTGCGTGCATGTGTGTGTGTGTGCGTGTGTGTGTGTGTGTCAGTACAGTGTGACAGCCCAGACAGAGGCAGCCCTCACAGCTAGTCTTGGCTGCTCCATCACTCCATCACTCAACATCCCTTCACACCAGATCAGTGGTGTGTTAGTAGACAGACTGTCAGGGGCCTGTCTCTCTTACTGTGACTGTAGCAGTCCCCTTGGAACAGTACTCTATATAGAGCCACCCTACATACTGTCTGCGTCCCACTCTATTCCCTACATAGTGCACTACTTTTGACCAGGGACCTTTATAGGGAATAGGGTGTCATTTGGGACGCAGACTTGTTCTTATTGTCCCAGAATCCTCCGCTATGCAGCTGAGCTTTGCGCCGACTGGGAAGTTTAATTACTTTGTACCCTCTAGCTCTGTCTTATATCTCAAACTGAGTGTGGTGTTTGATACACTTGGTGTGTGTAGGTGGAGGGGCGGAGGACATGCCTAACGCACACACACACTTTCACGCATGAGTGGGAGCGCACACACACACACACACAGACACTCACAAACACACATACACACACATACACACACAAGAGAGAGCATGTGTACGTGTGCATACAAAACACACACACATACATTACATGCATTCGAGAGCACATACACAAACTCCTTCCCCTCTTCCTCCTCCTCCCTCCTCTACCTCACTCTTCCTCCTCCCTTCTCACTTCGCCTGGCAACCCACGCTACAAAGCACTATTTATTTTCCTCCTCATTAACGCTCACAGCGTTTCCTGTTTGACACGTCCTTCCCTTTCATCCAGCTAAACCAGGGACACCTTCTCTTGAAGTGATGTAGGTCAAAGTACAGGGCTCAACTAGCACCCTATTTCCTACTTAGTGCACTACTTTTGACCAGAGCCTCATGGGCTATAAGACGCATCCTAAAGGAACTGGGTTCCTTCCCTTCCTCCTTACCTTCAAGGTAAAGAACAGCCTGGCTGGGAGGGACATTAGGTTGGACTACTTCTGTCTTGAATAAGGTTCAAGGTAAAGAACAGCCTGGCTGGGAGGGACATTAGGTTGGACTACTTTCTGTCTTGAATAAGGTTCAAGGTAAAGAACAGCCTGGCTGGGAGGGACATTAGGTTGGACTACTTCTGTCTTGAATAAGGTTCAAGGTAAAGAACAGCCTGGCTGGGAGGGACATTAGGTTTGACTACTTTCTGTCTTGAATAAGGTTCAAGGTAAAGAACAGTAAAGAACAGCCTGGCTGGGAGGGACATTAGGTTGGACTACTTTCTGTCTTGAATAAGGTTCAAGGTAAAGAACAGCCTGGCTGGGAGGGACATTAGGTTGGACTACTTTCTGTCTTGAATAAGGTTCAAGGTAAAGAACAGCCTGGCTGGGAGGGACATTAGGTTGGACTACTTTCTGTCTTGAATAAGGTTCAAGGAAAAGAACAGCCTGGCTGGGAGGGACATTAGGTTTGACTACTTTCTGTCTTGAATAAGGTTCAAGGTAAAGAACAGCCTGGCTGGGAGGGACATTATGTTTGATTACTTCTGTCTTGAATAAGGTTCAAGGTAAAGAACAGTCTGGCTGGGAGGGACATTAGGTTTGACTACTTCTGTCTTGAATAAGGTTCAAGGTAAAGAACAGCCTGGCTGGGAGGGACATTAGGTTGGACTACTTTCTGTCTTGAATAAGGTTCAAGGTAAAGAACAGCCTGGCTGGGAGGGACATTAGGTTGGACTACTTTCTGTCTTGAATAAGGTTCAAGGTAAAGAACAGCCTGGCTGGGAGGGACATTAGGTTGGACTACTTTCTGTCTTGAATAAGGTTCAAGGTAAGAACAGCCTGGCTGGGAGGGACATTAGGTTGGACTACTTTCTGTCTTGAATAAGGTTCAAGGTAAAGAACAGCCTGGCTGGGAGGGACATTAGGTTGGACTACTTTCTGTCTTGAATAAGGTTCAAGGTAAAGAACAGCCTGGCTGGGAGGGACATTAGGTTGGACTACTTTCTGTCTTGAATAAGGTTCAAGGTAAAGAACAGCCTGGCTGGGAGGGACATTAGGTTGGACTACTTTCTGTCTTGAATAAGGTTCAAGGTAAGAACAGCCTGGCTGGGAGGGACATTAGGTTGGACTACTTTCTGTCTTGAATAAGGTTCAAGGTAAAGAACAGCCTGGCTGGGAGGGACATTAGGTTTGACTACTTTCTGTCTTGAATAAGGTTCAAGGTCAAGGTAAGAACAGCCTGGCTGGGAGGGACATTAGGAACTACTTTCTGTCTTGAATAAGGTTCAAGGTAAGAACAGCCTACTTCTGTCTTGAATAAGGTTCAAGGTAAAGAACAGCCTGGCTGGGAGGGACATTAGGTTGGACTACTTCTGTCTTGAATAAGGTTCAAGGTAAAGAACAGCCTGGCTGGGAGGGACATTAGGTTGGACTACTTCTGTCTTGAATAAGGTTCAAGGTAAGAACAGCCTGGCTGGGAGGGACATTAGGTTGGACTACTTTCTGTCTTGAATAAGGTTCAAGGTAAGAACAGCCTGGCTGGGAGGGACATTAGGTTTGATTGATCAGATGGTAAGACACTGTTTTGCGTAATGTCTAGTGCCCCGAGTTTTTCCTGGAGTGACCATTTGAAGGAAAAACTCAGGGCCCTAGTCATATTCTAGTATGAATGAGACCAACATGACACAATCCCCTGTATGTCTTTCCCACCCACGCAAAGATGTGTAAGAGTTCACACAATTGACTGTTTCCCTATTTTACATGCAGATATAAATGGAACCAAACATGTTTCTTCAAAGGGTTATCCTATGGGGACAACCAAAGAACCCTTTTAGGCTCTAGATAGCTGCTAAGAGTGTAGCCAGTGGAGAAGGAGAGGAGAGAAAGAAGGAGAGAACAGACAGGTCTGTTTACAGCAGTAGCCGTGGAGGAGGAGAGGAGAGAAAGGTCTGTTTACAGCAGTAGCCCTGGAGGAGGAGAGGAGAGAAAGGTCTGTTTACAGCAGTAGCCCTGGAGGAGGAGAGGAGAGAAAGGTCTGTTTACAGCAGTAGCCCTGGAGGGAGGAGGAGAGGAGAGAAAGGTCTGTTTACAGCAGTAGCCCTGGAGGAGGAGAGGAGAGAAAGGTCTGTTTACAGCAGTAGCCCTGGAGGAGAGGAGAGAAAGGTCTGTTTACAGCAGTAGCCCTGGAGGAGGAGAGGAGAGAAAGGTCTGTTTACAGCAGTAGCCCTGGAGGAGAGTAGAGGAGAGAAAGGTCTGTTTACAGCAGTAGCCCTGGAGGAGAGGAGAGAAAGGTCTGTTTACAGCAGTAGCCCTGGAGGAGAGGAGGAGAGAAAGGTCTGTTTACAGCAGTAGCCCTGGAGGAGGAGAGGAGAGAAAGGTCTGTTTACAGCAGTAGCCCTGGAGGAGAGGAGAGAAAGGTCTGTTTACAGCAGTAGCCCTGGAGGAGGAGAGGAGAGAAAGGTCTGTTTACAGCAGTAGCCCTGGAGGGAGAGAGGAGAGAAAGGTCTGTTTACAGCAGTAGCCCTGGAGGAGAGGAGAGAAAGGTCTGTTTACAGCAGTAGCCCAAAGGTCTGTTTACAGCAGTAGCCCTGGAGGAGAGGAGAGGAGAGAAAGGTCTGTTTACAGCAGAGGAGAAAGGTCTGGAGTAGCCCTGGAGGAGAGAAAGGTCTGTTTACAGCAGTAGCCCTGGAGGAGGAGAGGAGAGAAAGGTCTGTTTACAGCAGTAGCCCTGGAGGAGAGGAGAGAGAAAGGTCTGTTTACAGTAGTAGCCGTGGAGGAGGAGAGAAAGGTCTGTTTACAGCAGTAGCCCTGGAGGAGAGGAGAGAAAGGTCTGTTTACAGCAGTAGCCCTGGAGGAGAGGAGAGAAAGGTCTGTTTACAGCAGTAGCCCTAGAGGAGGAGAGAAAGGTCTGTTTACAGCAGTAGCCCTGGAGGAGAGGAGAGAAAGGTCTGTTTACAGCAGTAGCCCTGGAGGGAGGAGGAGAGCCCTGGAGGGAGAGAAAGGTCTGTTTACAGCAGTAGCCCTGGAGGAGAGGAGAGGAGAGAGTCTGTTTACAGCAGTAGCCCTGGAGGAGAGGAGAGAAAGGTCTGTTTACAGCAGTAGCCCTAGAGGAGGAGAGGAGAGAAAGGTCTGTTTACAGCAGTAGCCCTGGAGGAGGAGAGGAGAGAAAGGTCTGTTTACAGCAGTAGCCCTGGAGGAGGAGAGGAGAGAAAGGTCTGTTTACAGCAGTAGCCCTGGAGGAGGAGAGGAGAGAAAGGTCTGTTTACAGCAGTAGCCCTGGAGGAGGAGAGGAGAGAAAGGTCTGTTTACAGCAGTAGCCCTGGAGGAGGAGAGAAAGGTCTGTTTACAGCAGTAGCCGTGGAGGAGGAGAGGAGAGAAAGGTCTGTTTACAGCAGTAGCCCTGGAGGAGGAGAGGAGAGAAAGGTCTGTTTACAGCAGTAGCCCTGGAGGAGGAGAGAGGAGAGGAGAGAAAGGTCTGTTTACAGCAGTAGCCCTGGAGGAGAGGAGAGAAAGGTCTGTTTACAGCAGTAGCCCTGGAGGAGGAGAGGAGAGAAAGGTCTGTTTACAGCAGTAGCCCTGGAGGAGGAGAGGAGAGAGGTCTGTTTACAGCAGAGAAAGGTCTGTTTACAGCAGTAGCCCTGGAGGAGGAGAGGAGAGAAAGGTCTGTTTACAGCAGTAGCCCTGGAGGAGAGGAGAGAAAGGTCTGTTTACAGCAGTAGCCCTGGAGGTCTGTTTACAGAGTAGAGAGAGAGAGAAAGGTCTGTTTACAGCAGTAGCCCTGGAGAGAAAGGAGTAGGAGAGAAAGGTCTGTTTACAGCAGTAGCCCTGGAGGAGAGGAGGAGGTAGAGGAGAGAAAGGTCTGTTTACAGCAGTAGCCCTGAGGAGGAGAGGAGAGAAAGGTCTGTTTACAGCAGTAGCCTGGAGAGGAGGAGAGGAAAGGTCTGTTTACAGCAGTAGCCCTGGAGGAGGAGAGGAGAAAGGTCTGAGAGCCCTGGAGGGAGGAGAGAAAGGTCTGTTTACAGCAGTAGCCCTGGAGAGAGGAGAGGAGAGAAAGGTCTGTTTACAGCAGTAGCCCTGGAGAGGAGAGGAGAGAAAGGTCTGTTTACAGCAGTAGCCCTGGAGAGAGGAGAGGAGAGAAAGGTCTGTTTACAGCAGTAGCCCTGTCTGTTTACAGTAGCCCTGGAGGAGAGGAGAGAAAGGTCTGTTTACAGCAGTAGCCCTGGAGGAGGAGAGGAGAGAAAGGTCTGTTTACAGCAGTAGCCCTGGAGGAGAGGAGAGGAGAGAAAGGTCTGTTTACAGCAGTAGCCCTGGAGCCCTGGAGGAGAGGAGAGAAAGGTCTGTTTACAGCAGTAGCCCTGGAGGAGGAGAGGAGAGAAAGGTCTGTTTACAGCAGTAGCCCTGGAGGAGGAGAGGAGAGAAAGGTCTGTTTACAGCAGTAGCCCTGGAGGAGAGGAGAGGAGAGAAAGGTCTGTTTACAGCAGTAGCCCTGGAGGAGGAGAGGAGAGAAAGGTCTGTTTACAGCAGTAGCCCTGGAGGAGAGGAGAGGAGAGAAAGGTCTGTTTACAGCAGTAGCCCTGGAGGAGGAGAGGAGAGAAAGGTCTGTTTACAGCAGTAGCCCTAGCCCTGGAGGAGAGGAGAGAAAGGTCTGTTTACAGCAGTAGCCCTGGAGGAGGAGAGGAGAGAAAGGTCTGTTTACAGCAGTAGCCCTGGGAGGAGAGTTTACAGAGAGGAGAGAAAGGTCTGTTTACAGTAGTAGCCCTGGAGGAGAGGTTTACAGCAGTAGCCCTGGAGGAGGAGAGGAGAGAAAGGTCTGTTTACAGCAGTAGCCCTGGAGGAAGAGAGAGAAAGGTCTGTTTACAGCAGTAGCCCTGGAGGAGGAGAGGAGAGGAAAGGTCTGTTTACAGTAGTAGCCGTGGAGGAGAGGAGAGAAAGGTCTGTTTACAGTAGTAGCCGTGGAGGAGGAGAGAAAGGTCTGTTTACAGTAGTAGCCGTGGAGGAGGAGAGAAAGGTCTGTTTACAGCAGTAGCCCTGGAGGAGAGGAGAGAAATGTCTGTTTACAGCAGTAGTCATGGAGGAGAGGAGAGAAAGGAGAATCACTGTAACTCCTCCATCTGCTCTCGTCCTCCTGGTATAAAACCACAACATAAACAGTCTTTCATTAATCACATTAGGATGGTTTTATCTTCAGTCTTTATTTGTTGCTTCTCTCTCTCTTCTTTCTCTCTCCTCCTCTCTCTCTTCTTTCTCTCTCCTCCTCTCTCTCTTCTTTCTCTCTCCTCCTCTCTCTCTTCTTTCTCTCTCCTCCTCTCTCTCTTCTTTCTCTCTCCTCCTCTCTCTCTTCTTTCTCTCTCCTCCTCTCTCTCTTCTTTCTCTCTCCTCCTCTCTCTTCTTTCTCTCTCTCTCTCTTCTCTCTCTCCTCTCTCTCTTCTCTCTCTCCTCTCTCTTCTTTCTCTCTCCTCCTCTCTCTCTTCTTTCTCTCTCCTCCTCTCTCTCTTCTTTCTCTCTCCTCCTCTCTCTCTTCTTTCTCTCTCCTCTCTCTCTCTCTCTCTTCTCTCTCTCTCTTCTTCTCTCTCCTCTCTCTCTTCCTCTCTCTCTCTCTCTCTCTCTCTCTCTCTTTTCTCTCTCCTTCTCTCTGTCTTCTTCATAACTTCTGCAGTGAGAGCCTAGAGTGCCAGAATCTGGGTTTGATTCTGATTTGTTGCAGGCTCAATAGAACATCTTGTTTCCTCATTACTTTGGGAGCTGTGTAGATGAATACTAAACCGTTGGTGTGGATGACTGGATTCCCTACGTGCATACTGTTTTGGTGGTAGTTGGATTTTACACCACCAAATGTGACATTCAAACCGTGAAACAGCCCTTGTGACAACAGTACCTTCCACTGTTGTCTACAGCAGAGCCTCCTTCTGATTCTTATTCCGTTCTGAATTTCATGACATGTCCTCACAGCCCGGGGCTCCCGTATCAAATCAGCTCTTCATTCTGACCCATCTAGAATCTAGCCTGGTGTTAGCCCCAGATTACGGCCCTGACGACAGTGGCCCGTCCCCCTGGGCCTCCCCTCCCCCTCCAGCCCCCCTCCCTGTTTCCGCCAGGGTCTATCATTTGGGGGAAGGAATGAGTGGGTGGGTGAGAGATTTGATTTGACGCTGCCGCCCCCCGCGTTCCCATTCTTTTCATTCTTCTACCGTCTTCCCCATTCAGAGAACGAGGTCCGACTCGTCGATTTCCCTCGAGCCACAAGCTTAGACTCAGAGTTGTTGGCGACAGCCGCAGATATTGGTCTGTCTGTCGGGGAATGAAAGCTGTTTGATGTGACGCGGCCCTCTCAGGGATGATATGTGGGGCTTCTCATCCTTACTTAATGTAGATGCTTCTTCCGTCCTCATTATCTCCACGATAAGACACATTCTTTCCTAAGCCCTTTTAGTAACACTAGGAGTAATTGAAATGAGGAAGTGTTTGCTTTTTGCCAACTTGGACAGTCCCCAAATTGTTTTTGCCTAATGCACTAGCCAGCCATTATTAAAATGTGCTATAAAACAGTCTTGTAGTTCCCCCTGGGGCGGTGTCAGTCTATTAACAAACATTAGTCATTAGTTAAAATAACGTACGTCGTCATGGCATAAAGATTTTACAGGGCATTGTGTTCCCAAAATTGCGTGCATTCAAGCTGGAAAATGTACCTTCTCTTGAAATCTGTCTGCCGTTAGCTCACATTAAGACATTTGTATTACCAACAGTCCTCGGCTGGCAGTCGGTGTAGACTTCCTAGGAAAGGAAAACATACAACCCCCTTTACCTTGACCGTGGGCGTGAAGCAGAAGTTTGGCGTGGAGAAGGAGGGATGAGAGGAGGGCTGAGTGGAAGGGTAGAACGGACAGCGTTCGTTCTTCTGCCTTGGTGTGATTCATGCTCGGCGGCCTTGTCGGCTTCATCCCGTATTCACAAACTCATGATCTACGGCGGCTGTCTGATCCGTCTCCGGTGCCGCTCTCCGTGTACCCCCCCGTCGCTACATTGGAACACTTTATTGTGTTTGGTCCCCGTGGAGCCCTGGGAATCGGGTTTGGAAAGGATAAGGTAGAGGGGGTTGTAAATCATGAGATTCATCCTCACACACACACACACACCTCACCTTGATACCTAGTAGTGCACTTTCCATAGACAAACATAAACACTCAGTCAAGATGTGGGGTTGTATGTTTTCTCCCTCTCTCACCTGAGCAATGATGTGTATTATGTTATGATGTGTATTATGGGTATTATGTTATGATGGGTATGATGGGTATTATGTTATGATGGGTATTATGGGTATTATGTTATGATGGGTATTATGGGTATTATGTTATGATGGGTATTATGGGTATTATGTTATGATGGGTATTATGGGTATTATGTTATGATGGGTATTATGGGTATTATGTTATGATGTGTATTATGTGTATTATGTTATGATGTGTATTATGGGTATTATGTTATGATGGGTATTATGTTATGATGGTTATTATGTTATGTGTATTATGTTCTGATGGTTATTATGTTATGATGGGTATTATGGGTATTATGTTATGATGGGTATTAAGTTATGATGGGTATTATGGGTATTATGTTATGATGCTTATTATGGGTATTATGTTATGATGGGTATTATGGGTATTATGTTATGATGGGTATTATGTTATGATGGTTATTATGGGTATTAATGTTATGATGGGTATTATGGGTATTATGTTCTGATGGTTATTATGTTATGATGGGTATTATGGGTATTATGTTATGATGGGTATTATGTTATGATGTGTATTATGGGTATTATGTTATGATGGGGTGTGATGGGTATTATGTTATGATGGGTATTATGGGTATTATGTTATGATGGGTATTATGTTATGATGGGTATTATGGGTATTATGTTATGATGGGTATTATGTTATGATGTTATTATGTTATGATGGATATTATGGGTATTATGTTATGATGGACATTATGTTATGATGTGTATTATGAGTATTATGTTATGATGTGTATTATGGGTATTATGTTATGATGTGTATTATGGGTATTATGTTATGATGGGTATTATGTTATGATGTGTATTATGGGTATTATGTTATGATGGGTATTATGTTATGATGGGTATTATGTTATTATGTATGATGGGTATTATGTTATGATGGGTATTATGTTATGATGGGTATTATGTTATGATGGGTATTATGTTATGATGGGTATTATGTTATGATGGTTATTATGTTATGATGGGTATTATGTTATGATGGGTATTATGTTATGATGGGTATTATGTTATGATGGGTATGATGGGTATTATGTTATGATGGGTATTATGTTATGATGGATGGGTATTATGTTATGATGGGTATTATGTTATGATGGGTATTATGTTATGATGGGTATTATGTTATGATGGGTGTGATGGGTATTATGTTATGATGGGTATTATGTTATGATGGGTATTATGTTATGATGGTTATTAGATTATGATGTGTATTATGGGTATTATGTTATGATGGGTATTATGGGTATTATGTTATGATGGGTATTAAGTTATGATGTGTATTATGGGTATTATGTTATGATGGGTATTATGTTATCATGGTTATTATGTTATGATGGTTATTATGTTATTATGTGTATTATGTTCTGATGGTTATTATGTTATGATGGGTGTGATGGGTATTATGTTATGATGTGTCACGCCCTGGTCTAAGTATTTTGTGTTTTTCTTCGTGTATTGGAAAAGGCCAGGGTGTGGCATGGGGTTTTTGTATTGTGGTGTGTTTTGTCTTGGGGTTTTGTTGTGTATGTATTGGGATTGTAGCTAGTGGGGTTATCTAGCAAAGTCTATGGCTGTCTGGAGTGGTTCTCAATCAGAGGCAGGTGTTTATCGTTGTCTCTGATTGGGAACCATATTTAGGCAGCCATATTCTTTGAGTTTGTCGTGGGTGATTGTCCTTAGTGTCTTTGTTCCTGTCGCTGTGTTAGTTGACACAAGTATAGGCTGTTTCGGTTTTCGTTACGTTTATTTGTTTTGTAGTGTTTGTATTTGATTCGTGTTTACGTTTTGTTGATTAAACATGGATCGCAATCTACACGCTGCATTTTGGTCCGACTATCCTTCACACCTAGAAAACCGTAACATGATGGGTATTATGGGTATTATGTTATGATGTGTATTATGGGTATTATGTTATGATGGGTATTATGGGTATTATGTTCTGATGGTTATTATGTTATGATGGGTATTATGGGTATTATGTTATGATGGGTATTATGTTATGATGGGTATTATGGGTATTATGTTATGATGGTTATTATGTTATGATGGTTATTATGTTATGATGGTTATTATGTTATGATGGTTATTATGTTATTATGTGTATTATGTTATGATGGGTATTATGTTATGATGGGTATTATGGGTATTATGTTATGATGGGTATTATGTTATGATGGTATTATTATTATGTTATGATGGGTATTATGTTATGATGGGTATTATGGTATTATGTTATTATGGTTATTATTATTATGGGTATTATGTTATGATGGGTATTATGGGTATTATGTTATGATGGGTATTATGTTATTATGGGTATTATGTTATGATGGGTATTATGGGTATTATGTTATGATGCTTATTATGGGTATTATGTTATGATGGGTATTATGTTATGATGGGTATTATGGGTATTATGTTATGATGGGTATTATGTTATGATGGTATTATGTTATTATGGGTATTATGTTATGATGGGTATTATGGGTATTATGTTATGATGGGTATTATGTTATGATGGGTATTATGGGTATTATGTTATGATGGGTATTATGTTATGATGGGTATTATGTTATGATGGGTATTATGGGTATTATGTTATGATGGGTGTGATGGGTATTATGTTATGATGGGTATTATGGGTATTATGTTATGATGGGTATTATGTTATGATGGGTATTATGGGTATTATGTTATGATGTGTATTATGGGTATTATGTTATGATGGGTATTATGGGTATTATGTTATGATGGGTATTATGGTATTATGTTATGATGGGTATTATGTTATGATGGGTATTATGTTATGATGTGTATTATGGGTATTATGTTATGATGGGTATTATGTTATGATGGGTATTATGTTATGATGTATGGGTATTATTATGGGTATTATGTTATGATGTATTATGGGTATGTTATGATGGGTATTATGTTATTATGGTTATTATGTTATTATGGGTATTATGGGTATTATGTTATGATGGGTATTATGGTTATTATGGTATATGTTATGATGGTATTATTATGATGTATTATGTTATGATGGTTATTATATGATGGGTATTATGTTATGATGGTATTATGGGTATTATGTTATGATGATGGGTATTATGTTATGATGGGTATTATGGGTATTATGTTATGATGGGTATTATTATGGTTATTATGGGTATTATTATGATGGGTATTATGTTATGATGGTTATTATGTTATGATGTTATTATGTTATGATGGATATTATGGGTATTATGTTATGATGGGTATTATGTTATGATGGTATTATGTTATGATGTGTATTATGGGTATTATGTTATGATGTGTATTATGGGTATTATGTTATGATGGGTATTATGTTATGATGTGTATTATGGGTATTATGTTATGATGGGGTGTGATGGGTATTATGTTATGATGTGTATTATGGGTATTATGTTATGATGGGTGTGATGGGTATTATGTTATGATGGGTATTATGTTATGATGGGTATTATGTGTATTATGTTATGATGGGTATTATGTTATGATGTGTATTATGGGTATTATGTTATGATGGTATTATGGGTATTATGTTATGATGGGTATTATGTTATGATGGTTATTATGTTATGATGTGTATTATGGTGTATTATGTTATGATGGTTATTATGTTATGATGGGTATTATGTTATGATGGGTATTATGTTATGATGGGTATTATGTTATGATGGGTATTATGGTTATTATGTTATGATGGGTATTATGTTATGATGTTATTATGTTATTATGGGTATTATGTTATGATGGGTATTATGTTATCATGGTTATTATGTTATGATGGGTGTGATGGGTATTATGTTATGATGGGTATTATGTTATGATGGTTATTATGTTATTATGTGTATTATGTTCTGATGGTTATTATGTTATGATGGGTGTGATGGGTATTATGTTATGATGGGTATTATGGGTATTATGTTATGATGTGTCACGCCCTGGTCTAAGTATTTTGTGTTTTTCTTCGTGTATTGGGAAAGGCCAGGGTGTGGCATGGGGTTTTTGTATTGTGGTGTGTTTTGTCTTGGGGTTTTGTTGTGTATGTATCGGGATTGTAGCTAGTGGGGTTATCTAGCAAAGTCTATGGCTGTCTGGAGTGGTTCTCAATCAGAGGCAGGTGTTTATCGTTGTCTCTGATTGGGAACCATATTTAGGCAGCCATATTCTTTGAGTTTGTCGTGGGTGATTGTCCTTAGTGTCTTTGTTCCTGTCGCTGTGTTAGTTGACACAAGTATAGGCTGTTGGGGTTTTCGTTACGTTTATTTGTTTTGTAGTGTTTGTATTTGATTCGTGTTTACGTTTTGTTGATTAAACATGGATCGCAATCTACACGCTGCATTTTGGTCCGACTATCCTTCACACCTAGAAAACCGTAACATGATGTATTATGGGTATTATGTTATGATGTGTATTATGGGTATTATGTTATGATGTATTATGGGTATATGGGTATTATTATGTTATGATGGGTATTATGGGTATTATGTTCTGATGGTTATTATGTTATGATGGGTATTATGGGTATTATGTTATGATGGGTATTATTTTATGATGGGTATTATGGGTATTATGTTATGATGGTTATTATGTTATGATGGTTATTATGGGTATTATGTTATGATGGGTATTATGTTATGATGGGTGTGATGGGTATTATGTTATGATGGGTATTATGTTATGATGGGTATTATGTTATGATGGGTGTGATGGGTATTTTGTTATGATGGACATTATGTTATGATGTGTATTATGTTATGATGGGTATTATATTATAATGTTTATTATGTTATGATGGTATTATGTTACGATGGGTATTATGTTATGATGTGTATTATGTTATGATGGGTATTATGGGTATTATGTTATGATGGGTATGATGGTATGATGGGTATTATGGTTAAATCAAATCAAATGTATTTATATAGCCCTTCTTACATCAGCGTTTTATGCAACATTATGGGCAAGTATCTTGATGCCTACTGGCCCAAAGCCCTTTAGAGTTGTTAAACAGGAGAGACGAGTGTGTGGATATCAAATCAAATCAAATGTATTCATAAAGCCCTTTAGAGTTGTTAAACAGGAGAGACGAGTGTGTGGATATCAAATCAAATTTATTCATAAAGCCCTTCTTACATCAGCTGATATCTCAAAGTGCTGTTCAGAAACCCAGCCTAAAACCCCAAACAGCAAGCAATGCAGGTGTAGAAGCACGGTGGATAGGAAAAACTCCCTAGAAAGGCCAAAACCTAGGAAGAAACCTAGAGAGGAACCAGGCTATGAGGGGTGGCCAGTCCTCTTCTGCCGGGTGGAGATTATAACAGAACATGACCAAGATGTTCAAATGTTCAAAGATGACCAGCAGGGTCAAATAATAATAATCACAGTAGTTGTTGAGAGTGCAGAAAGTCAGCACCTCAGGAGTAGATGTCAGTTGACTTTTCATAGCCAATCATTGAGAGTTTCTCTACCGCTCCTGCTGTCTCTAGAGAGTTGAAAACAGCAGGTCTGGGACAGGTAGCATGTCCGGTGAACAGGTCAGGGTTCCATAGCCGCAGGCAGAACAGTTGAAACTGGAGCAGCAGCACGGCCAGGTGGACTGGGGACAGCAAGGAGTCAAATCATGCCAGGTATTTGTCCTGAGGCATGGTTAGGGCTCAAGTTCCGAGATGAGAGAAAGAGAGAGAGAATTAGAGAGAGTACTTAAATTCACACAGGACACCGGATAAGACAGGAGAAGTACTCCAGATATAATAGAAAAACCCTAGCCCCTTATACACAGTAAACTACTGCAGCATAAATACTGTAGGCTGAGACAGGAGGGGTGACACTGATGGCCCCACAGAGCAGACAGGGCCAAACAGGAGGATATAACCCCACTCACTTTACAAGCAGAGCCCCCACAGTACTAGAGGGATATCTTCAACCACCAACTTACCATCCTGAGACAAGGCTGAGTATAGCCCACAAAGATCTCCCAAGGCGGGGGACCCAGACAGGAAGATACGTCAGTGACTCAACCCACTCAAGTGATGGCACCCCTCCTATGGAAGAGCACCAGTAGGGTGAGTCAACCCATGTATATAGGGTAGATTGAGAATTAAAGTGGAGTGATATATGTTGCTCCAGAGCCTTTTATTCACCTTCACACTCCTGGGCCAGATTACATCAATTATGACCCACTGAAGAGATGAGTCTTAAAGGTTGAGTAGTCTGCCACTCACATGGGTTAGTGGTGCTGTTTGACAGTCTGATGGTATTATAGGTATTATGGTTATGATGGGTATTATGGTTATGATGGTATTATGGGTATTATGTTATGATGGGTATTATGGTTGATATGATGATCTTTATGGTATTATGGGTATTATGTTATGATGGGTATTATGATGGGTATTGGTGATTATGGGTATTATGTTATGATGGGTATTATGGTATTATGGTATTATGGTATTATGGGTATTATGGGTATTATAGGTTATGATGGTTAAGATGGGTATTATGTTATGATGGGTATTATGTTATGATGGTATTGTTATTATGGGTATTATGGTATGATGGGTATGATGGTATTATGGTGATTATGGGTATTATGGTATGATGAGGTATTAAGGGTATTATGGTATTATGGGTATTATGTTATGATGGGTATTAGTTTGATCTGTATTATGGGTATTATGTATGAGGTATTATGGGTATTATGGTATATGTATCGATGGGTATTATGTTATGATGTATTGTTTATGATGGTATTATGGTATGATCCTTATTATGGTATTATGGTATTATGGTTATGATGGGTATTATGAGGGTTATGATGGGTATTATTATGGTTATGGGTATTATGGTATTATGGGTATTATGGATTATGATGGGTATGATGGGTATTATGGTATATTATGGGTATTATGGTTATGATGGTATTATGGGTATTATAGGTATTATGTTATGATGGGTATTATGTTATGATGGGTATTATGGTATGATGGGTATTATGGGTTATTATGGTTATCATGGTATTATGGTATTACCCAGGTATTATGGTTATGATGGGTATTATGGGTATTATGGGTCTATAAGTATGATGGGTATTATGGTATAGTGTATTATGGTGTATGATGGGTATTATGGGTATGAACAGGTATCTCACATAGGTATTATCTTGTATGATGGTTATTATGGGCATGGTGTGCAGTGTGGTATGATGATTATTATGGACCTATTTGGGGATGGTGTTATAATGGGTATGATGGGTATTAGGTAGGGTATGATGGGTATTATGGTATTGATGGGTATGCATTATGATGACGGTATTATGTTATGATGGTACGGGGGTATGATGGTTTATGGTCAGTTATAGTTATGATGGGAACAGGAACAATGGTTATGATGGTATGATGCAGTATTATGGGTATTATGGGTATTATGGTATGATGGGTATTATGTTATAATGGGTATTATGGGTGTTTATGGGTATTATGGTATGATGTTATTATGATTATGATGGTTATTATGTTATGATGGTATGCAGCCTTGGTGGGTTATTATGTTATGATGGTCTTATGGTATTATGTTATGATGGGTATTATGGTATGATGTTGCAGGCCGTGTCAGTGGCACTTATTGTCCTAAAGCGGGTATTATGTTATTTTTCTGTTGGGAGCATGATATCCTGGTCAGGGTGATGGGGTGGGTTTCTTCCTGTAGTGGTGATTGACTGTTTTGACCCTGGGTACCTCTTTGTTCTGATGGGTATTGGGATTGAGATGGGTATTATGTCTCTGTATGGGCTTAGTGGTTTGTTTGATAGTTTTGTTGTTCTGATTGGGAATAGCTGCACTGTTTATTATTGAGTCATGTTACCAGACACCTTGCCCTGATTAAAAGCAGTGGTGTGCCTTCAGTTTCACACAATGCCCTCATCAGGCATCCACGGTTTCTGGGTGTTAGTTTCACATGGAATGCTGGCCATCAATCCACGGTTTCTGGTTTGGGAATGTTTTAATCGTTGCTATGGGAACGACATCTTATTTGTTCTAATTCGCACACCGTATCAGCGTATTTGTCAATGTTGTTGTCTGGGCATTACGAAACATCTCCCAGTCCACGTGATGGAAGCAGTCTTGGAGTGTGGAGTCAGCTGGTCGACTACTTCAGCGTAACATGATGTGGTATTATGGGTATTATTTATGATGGGTATGTTCATGGTTATTATGTTATGATGGGTATTATGGGTATTATGTTATGGGGGCGGGGCAGGTTATTATGGTTATGATGGTTATTATGGTATGATGTTATCCAGGGTATTATGTTATGATGGGTATTATGTTAAAATTTATGGGGTATTATGTTATGATGGGTATTATGTTATGATGGGTATTATGTTTATGTATTATGTTGATGGGTATTATGTTATGATGGGTATTATGTTATGATGGTTCCTTGTTATTATGTTATGATGGGTGTGATGGGTATTTTGTTATGATGGACATTATGTTATGATGGGGTATTATGTTATGATGGCTGTATTATATTATAAGTTTATTATGTTATGATGTGTATTATGTTAGATGGGTATTATGATTATGATGTGTATTATGTTAAATCAGGTGATGGGTATGAAGGTATGATGGGTATTATGGTTAAATCAAATCAAATGTATTTATATAGCCCTTCTTACATCAGCGTTTTATGCAACATTATGGGCAAGTATCTTGATGCCTACTGGCCCAAAGCCCTTTAGAGTTGTTAAACAGGAGAGACGAGTGTGTGGATATCAAATCAAATTTATTCATAAAGCCCTTCTTACATCAGCTGATATCTCAAAGTGCTGTTCAGAAACCCAGCCTAAAACCCCAAACAGCAAGCAATGCAGGTGTAGAAGCACGGTGGATAGGAAAAACTCCCTAGAAAGGCCAAAACCTAGAAACCTAGAGAGGAACCAGGCTATGAGGGGTGGCCAGTCCTCTTCTGCCGGGTGGAGATTATAACAGAACATGACCAAGATGTTCAAATGTTCAAAGATGACCAGCAGGGTCAAATAATAATAATCACAGTAGTTGTTGAGAGTGCAGAAAGTCAGCACCTCAGGAGTAGATGTCAGTTGACTTTTCATAGCCAATCATTGAGAGAAACCTAAGATCCTGCTGTCTCTAGAGAGTTGAAAACAGCAGGTCTGGGCATAGTTTCCGGTGAACAGGTCAGGGTTCCATAGCCGCAGGCAGATCAGTTGAAACTGGAGCAGCAGCACGGCCAGGTGGACTGGGGACAGCAAGGAGTCATCATGCCAGGTAGTCCTGAGGCATGGTCCTAGGGCTCAAGTCCTCCGAGAGAGAGAAAGAGAGAGAGAATTAGAGAGAGCATACTTAAATTCACACAGGACACCGGATAAGACAGGAGAAGTACTCCAGATATAACAGACTGACCCTAGCCCCCCGACACATAAACTACTGCAGCATAAATACTGGAGGCTGAGACAGGAGGGGTCAGGAGACACTGTGGCCCCATCCGATGATACCCCCGGACAGGGCCAAACAGGCAGGATATAACCCCACTCACTTTGCCAAAGCAGAGCCCCCACACCACTAGAGGGATATCTTCAACCACCAACTTACCATCCTGAGACAAGGCTGAGTATAGCCCACAAAGATCTCCCAAGGCGGGGGACCCAGACAGGAAGATCACGTCAGTGACTCAACCCACTCAAGTGAGGCACCCCTCCTAGGGACGGCATGGAAGAGCACCAGTAAGCCAGTGACTCAACCCCTGTAATGGGGTTAGAGGCAGAGAATCCCAGTGGAGAGATGGGAACCGGCCAGGCAGAGACAGCAAGGGCGGTTTGTTGCTCCAGAGCCTTTTCGTTCACCTTCACACTCCTGGGCCAGACTACACTCAATCATATGACCCACTGAAGAGATGAGTCTTAAAGGTTGAGACCGAGTCTGCTTCTCTCACATGGGTTATGGTGGTTATGATGGTATTATAGGTATTATGGTTATGATGGGTATTATGGTTATGATGGTATTATGGGTATTATGTTATGATGGGTATTATGGTATGATGTGTATTATGGGTATTATGGTATGATGGGTATGATGGGTATTATGGTATTATGGGTATTATGGTATGATGGGTATTATGGGTATTATGGTTATGATGGGTATTATGGTTATGATGGTATTATGGGTATTATGTTATGATGGGTATTATGGTATGATGTGTATTATGGGTATTATGGTATGATGGGTATTATGGGTATTATGGTATGATGGGTATTGTGGTATTATTGGTATTATGGTATGATGGGTATTATGGGTATTATAGGTATTATGGTTATGATGGGTATTATGGTTATGATGGGTATTATGGTATGATGGGTATTGTGGTATTATGGGTATTATGGTATGATGGGTATGATGGATATTATGGTATTATAGGTATTATGGTTATGATGGTATTATGGGTATTATAGGTATTATGGTTATGATGGGTATTATGGTATGATGGGTATTATGGTATGATGGGTATTATGGGGTATTATGGTTATGATGGTATTATGGTATTATAGGTATTATGGTTATGATGGGTATTATGGGTATTATGGGTATTATGGGTATGATGGGTATTATGGTATCATGTGTATTATGGGTATGATGGGTATTATGGGTATGATGGGAATTATGGTATTATGGGTATGATGGGTATTATGGTATCATGGTTTTGATGGGTATGATGGGTATGATGGTTATGATGGTATGATGGGTATTATGTTATGATGGTATGATGGTATGATGGGTATTATGTTACGATGGTATGATGGGTATGATGGGTATGGTGGATATAATGGGTATGATGGGTATTCTGGTTATGATGGTATGATGGGTATTATGGGTATTATGGTATGATGATTATGATGGTATGATGGGGATGGTGGATATAATGGGTATGATGGGTATTCTGGTTATGATGGGTATTATGGGTATTATGGGTATGATGGTATGATGGGTATTATGTTATGATGGTATGATGGGTATGATGGGTATGGTGGATATAATGGGTATGATGGGTATTCTGGTTATGATGGTATGATGGGTATTATGGGTATTATGGGTATTATGGTATGATGGGTATTATGTTATAATGGGTATTATGGGTGTTATGGGTATTATGGTATGATGATTATGATGGTATGATGGGTATTATGGTTATGATGGTATGATGGGTATTGGTGGGTATTATGGTTATGATGGTATTATGGTATTATGTTATGATGGGTATTATGGTATGATGGGTATTGTGGGTATTATGGTTATTATGGTATTATGTTATGATGGGTATTATGTTATGATGATATTATGGTTATGATGGTATGATGGGTATTATGTTATGATGGTTATTATGATTATGATGGGTATTATGTTATGATGGGTATTATGATTATGATGGGTATTATGTTATGATGGGTATTATGGGTATTATGTTATGATGGGTATTATGATTATGATGGGTATTATGTTATGATGGGTATTATGTTATGATGATATTATGGTTATGATGGGGATGATGGCATGATGTGTATTATGGGTATTATGGGTATTATGGTTATGATGGTATGATGGGTATTATGGGTATTATGGTTATGATGCTATGATGGGTATTATGGTTATGATGATGGTTATGATGGGTATTATGGTTATGATGGTATGATGGGTATTATGGTTATGATGGTATGATGATGGTATGATGGTTATGATGGGTATGATGGTTTTATGGTTATGATGATGGTATGATGGATATGATGGGTTTTATGGTTATGATGGGTATGATGGGTATTATGTTATGATGTGTATTATGGGTATTATGGTTATGATGGGTATGATGGGTATTATGTTATGATGGGTATGATGGGTATTATGTTATGATGGGTATTATGTTATGATGGATATGATGGGTATTATGTTATGATGGGTATTATGGGTATTATGTTATGATGGGTATTATGTTATGATGGGTATGATGGATATTATGGGTATTATGGTTATGATGGGTATGATGGGTATGGTGGATATAATGGGTATTATGGGTATGATGGGTATGATGGTTATGATGGGTATGATGGTTATGATGGGTATGATGGTTGTTATGGGTATTATGGTTATGATGGATATTATGGGTATGATGGGTATTATGGTTATGATGGGTATGATGGGTATTTTGGTTATGATGGGTATGATGGGTATTATGGTTATGATGGGTATGATGGTTATGATGGGTATGATGGTTATGATGGGTATTATGTTTATGGAGTTAGTTGTTGAACAGGGAAAACGTAGCAGGGTGAAGGGGCCGAGGGGGAGATTGTCATTGACTGGGAAGATAATGGGAGCAGGGCAAGGAGATGGATTGTCATTGAATCTGGGTCTCACCACATGCTTCCTCTATATACATTATGGTGACAGCCATCTAGAACCACATACCTGTATAGTGAATGACTGGTTGTTTCTAGAACCACATACCTGTATAGTAAATGACTGGTTGTTTCTAGAACCACATACCTGTATAGTGAATGACTAGTTGTTTCTAGTTCCACATACCTGTATAGTGAATGACTGGTTGTTTCTAGAACCACATACCTGTATAGTGAATGACTGGTTGTTTCTAGTTCTACATACCTGTATAGTGAATGACAGGTTGTTTCTAGAACCACATACCTGTATAGTGAATGACTAGTTGTTTCTAGTTCCACATACCTGTATAGTGAATGACTGGTTGTTTCTAGAACCACATACCTGTATTGTAAATGACTGGTTGTTTCTAGAACCACATACCTGTATAGTGAATGACTGGTTGTTTCTAGAACCACATACCTGTATAGTGAATGACTGGTTGTTTCTAGAACCACATACCTGTATAGTGAATGACTGGTTGTTTCTAGTTCTACATACCTGTATAGTGAATGACAGGTTGTTTCTAGAACCACATACCTGTATAGTAAATGACTGGTTGTTTCTAGAACCACATACCTGTATAGTGAATGACTGGTTGTTTCTAGAACCACATACCTGTATAGTGAATGACTGGTTGTTTCTAGAACCACATACCTGTATAGTGAATGACTGGTTGTTCCTGTCAAAGTGACAGACTGCAGTCTGGTTTCATTGTCTGTGGTATGATTCAGTGAGAGGTATAGCGTACCTCTATTCCTTACTGGAAGCTGGTTCAACCTGGAACCAAAAATGGTTTTCCTATGGGGACAGCCGGAGAACCCTTTTGGAAGCAGATCCTTCTAACTGATTTCCCAAATCAACCCCTAGCTCCCTCTCCTCACTCTCCTTACTCCCCAGGCACTCCTGCATATCCAAAATGATCTGATCAATTACTTTTGATTGGCTTGTTGGAATTTTCACAATATTACTTTCACCTATCCAATCAATTCAGACCTACAGGACTGGTATAGGAGGCTGAACTAGGGGTTGATTCAGACCTACAGGACTGGTATAGGGGGCTGAACTAGGGGTTGATTCAGACCTACAGGACTGGTCTAGGGGGCTGAACTAGGGGTTGATTCAGACCTACAGGAGTGGTATAGGGGGCTGAACTAGGGGTTGATTCAGACATGCAGGAATGGTATAAGGGGTTGGAACTAGGGGGTCGATCTGGAAAACAGCATCCCAGAGAGGAGCAGGTGGAGCCAGACAGTGCTTTAATGACTTTTCTGTCAGCTGGACCAAGTAAATCACCCATCTATAGGTGTGGGAGAAGTACTGACATTTCTTAGAGCCTATTTCCACCCAACTCCAGGTCTGGAGACAGTTGTGTAGTAATGGCTATTGTCCCACAGACATTGAACAAGTTATTGAACACAATTGTGTTTCTACAGCACAAAATCTCAAAGTCTCAAATCTCAGACATCTCTTATCGATTTTTAACATGTTGTCACATGTTGAGACACATCTTCCTTTACAGTACCTTGTTTATAACAAGCACAGTTAGGCCCAAAGTCAACCTGCCTGTAAACAAAGACCCAAAGTCAACCTGCCTGAACTTTATCACTAAAAACAATGATGTATAGTTGAATCTCTCAAAGCTAATGATTTTCCGCCAGCCGAGCTGCTGACGGGCAGAAATCACAACACTCTGTGACAACTGCTGATGTAAAAAGGGCTTTATAAAATACATTTGATTGATTTGATTGATAAAAGACGACATACTGACAAAACAAGAACATTTTACAAAATAACAGGCTTGCCCAAAAGATAAGCAGTAACCCCCAAAATCCCCCCTTAATCCCGCACCTCCCACACCCCCCATCTTCCCCCTCTCAGCTCTTTTTGGAGTAATAGACGGAGGGGGGGGGGGACGTTTCTCTGGGCCATAGATCAGAGAAGCACAATCCCCTTTGGGAAAGAATTAAGACCAAAGAGCTGTGCTGCTTCAGCAGGACTGGCCAATTAGGCTCCGGGCAGAGGAGGGCAGCCATGTGTGTCCATCCAGACGCACTGCTCCTACCTCCAGATCCATCCAGGGAGAGGGGAGAGGACGGTGGGATGAGAGGGGCGACAAGAGGGAGAGAGCTGGTTCAAGGAGGGGGCTTGTTCTGCTGAAACCCCACAGTTATAGGAGAGATATGGTTCTAGGCAAGTGTTCACTTTGTCTGGGGGTCAGACCAGAATATTATCTATTTAGCTTATAGCATAACGTTGAGTTGGTATGTATCATATCAAATCCAGCCGGGAGGATTTAGTTATGATATCATGTAGCGTTATTAGTGTTTAATACAATTATAGGAGAATATCCTCAAAATGTGGTTTGTGTTTTGAAAAGTCTATTTAATAAGGCATGTAATGCCTCACCTTTTAATGTTACAGAGGCAGCCGCTTGGTGTGGTGTTTACTAATGGTGGTGGGAGGAGCACACTGAGGCGGTTTGATTTTAGGATTACCACTAATTCCCCTCATCATTTTCATCATTCAGCCAACCGTACAACATTGAACCCTTGGAAAAACTCTCATTAAAATTGAAAACCTTGAAATCCCACAAAAATGCCTTGCATCTCTGGATCTTCAAAGCCACCCAGATCATCTCATCATCTCTCCATCAATCATTTTAATACCTACTAAAACAAAACCTGGATTAGGTCTCATCCATTCAGTTAAGACAACAACTAACGCTGAGTCATACTCCACCATAGAGAGATTGTGAAACATTAATCGCATAATCCCTGTTGTGTTTGATCCCCATGCAGCCTGGGTCTATTAAAAGATTCCCAGATAAGGGACGAGAATGGAAGGGACAATCATTGGACAGAATGGTAGAGAGACGACTCCAGCAGACTCCATTAAAGGTAGTCATGGTAGACTAAAGGGCATTCAACATAACTTGACGATGAAGATGGACGCCCTAGCCCCACTCTAAGGTAGGACAGTAGAGCCGCTGACTCCGTTCAGGGTAGAGTAAATGGCCATAAACCTATCTTCATTACTCAACATGGGTACTCTTCTTCAGCCGGACCACTCTTTAAGTGATGGCTATGGTCCTTAATGGAAATGGTGGTGGTGGGCGGGGTTGAATGCTAAATGGCCTCGTCGGTAATTCCCTGTACGGATCATAGCTTAAAGCCTTATTAGGCCCTCAGTCAATCCTTCCCTCCTGGAGAGGTAATTATCTCGGAGCAATGTCGTCTTCGCTGTGTTTGATACTCCTCTGGGAGCGTTGACCCCTGACCTCTGTTTCTGCATCAGCTGTTTTAAACGACTTAATGCGTCCGTCGCCCGAACGTCGGCTGAGACAGATTACCGCGGCAACCGGAGCCATGCATCACGGCTGCTTCCCCGCGCCAAGGCCGCCGCCGCCACGGCGGAGGCAAAGGGGAAGTCGCTGCCGAGGGTAATTGAATACGGTTCATACAACATTAGTTTTAACTGTTGGTCATTTGCTGAGTGCGGTGTTTTTTCTTCTCTTTATTAAGACGGCCTCCCCTCCCCGATTTGTTTACGTCTGCCTACCGAGTGGCTCCTCGGCCTCCTGCCATATAACGAGCCCCTAATCTAGATCTGTGGTGCATTCTGAGCATCGTTATTGCTTTCTCTAAGGACATTTACACGCAGGGTGTTTCCAGCTAAAGCCGTTTAGCGCGGCGCCACCGCTAACTGTCATGGCTCTCTGAGCTTGTTGGGAGAATCCCGTGTCTGTGTGTACAGAGCTGGAGCCTGAGACCGCTGGCGGGCAAAACGACGAGGTAGGCTTTCACTGAGACGGGATCAGGTTGGCATCGGGTGGCATCAGGTTGGCATCGGGTGGCATCAGGTTGGCATCGATGAGAGGGTTTATTGTTGCTCCCGTCTAAATGTTTCCCTGTACGGTAACATGCTCTATACTTTATTGAAACATCACACTGGAGGCTGTTGAAAGGGAAGGCATGTATATTGGTTCAGAAATGTTGTGGAATAGCACAGTTACAAATAGAAATCAAACTGGATGGACATCAGAAATAGAGGAAGGACTAAAAACAAACTAAATATAACTATTGTAAAATAGATTGTGTCTGTAAAATGTGTATAATATGTATAAACTGAAGGTAGAAGCCTAAGTGTTATTGTTTATTAGTTTACTCTAATTGGGGGAAGGGTGGTAGGGTATGTGGGGAATAATAAAGGTATATTCTAAAAAAAGTATGTACATGTATGTATGTACTGTTTATATGTGTATATGTATGAATGTTTATGTATGCATATGTATATGTATATATATGGGTATGTACGTGTATGTATATGGATATATATATATTTACCCCAAAAATATATGTGGGATTGTAA
This sequence comes from Oncorhynchus tshawytscha, assembly GCF_018296145.1. NCBI lineage: Eukaryota > Metazoa > Chordata > Actinopteri > Salmoniformes > Salmonidae > Oncorhynchus > Oncorhynchus tshawytscha. The sequence goes on from NW_024609801.1 coordinate 422,213, forward strand.
ATGATGCAGACAATTACGTTGATGGAAGCAACAATCTTTCCACAATATTAAAGCTGATCCACCCCTAAAAAAACAAACAAACATAAAAAATCAAATAAAAAGTGAAGGCATTTGACTGAGAATGAGAACGCTTTGGTGAAGAACAGTTGTTCACCTTCTATCAGCAGGTCAGTGACAATGTTCAAGGCTCATATAGGCCCCAAATTGCTTTTGGGAGTGAACCAAACCAACAAACAAGTTTTTGTTGGGGATCAGATATGAGCAGTTTGTTCATCTATCAACCCATCTGAAGAGGACGCTTCCACAGACAGAGAGCCCAGAGAGAGAAACATAGTTGATTCATGGCATCTTTTATCTGGATGCTATCATCCGTCGGGCGACAAAAGTGTTCACAAAAGACCCCAATTTCTGACCTCGCTTTGTTGTCAGTTCACCTCTCTGCATTGCTTGGCAAGAAAGACAGAGAGAAAAACAGAGAGAAAGACAGAGAGAAAGACAAAGAGTAAAGACAGAGAGTAAAGACAGAGAGTAAAGACAGAGAGGAAAGACAGAGAGTAAAGACAGAGAGTAAAGACAGAGAGTAAAGACAGAGAGTAAAGACAAAGAGTAAAGACAGAGAGAAAGACAGAGAGTAAAGACAGAGAGTAAAGACAGAGAGTAAAGACAGAGAGAAAGACAGAGAGAAAGACAGAGAGAAAAGAGAGAAAGACAGAGAGAAAGACAGAGAAGAAAGACAAAGAGTAAAGACAGAGAGTAAAGACAGAGAGAAAAGACAGAGAGAAAGACAGAGAGTAAAGACAGAGAGGAAAGACAAAGAGTAAAGACAGAGAGTAAAGACAGAGAGTAAAGACAGAGAGTAAAGACAGAGAGGAAAGACAGAGAGAAAAAGAGGAAAGACAGAGAGGAAAGACAGAGAGTAAAGACAGAGAGTAAAGACAGAGAGAAAGACAGAGAGTAAAGACAGAGAGTAAAGACAGAGAGTAAAGACAGAGAGTAAAGACAGACAGAAAGACAGAGAGAAAGACAGAGAGTAAAGACAGAGAGTAAAGACAGAGAGGAAAGACAGAGGAAAGACAAAGAGTAAAGACAGAGATAAAGACAGAGAGTAAAGACAGAGAGTAAAGACAGAGAGAAAGACAGAGAGAAAGACAGAGAGGAAAGACAAAGAGTAAAGACAGAGAGAAAGACAGAGAGTAAAGACAGAGAGTAAAGACAGAGAGGAAAGACAGAGAGGAAAGACAAAGAGTAAAGACAGAGAGTAAAGACAGAGAGTAAAGACAGACAGTAAAGACAGAGAGGAAAGACAGAGAGGAAAGACAAAGAGTAAAGACAGAGAGTAAAGACAGAGAGAAAGACAGAAATACAGAGAGAAAGACAGAGAGTAAAGAAAGAGAAAGACAGAGAGAAAGACAGAGAGAAAAGACAGAGAGTAAAGACAGACAGAAAGACAGAGAGAAAAGACAGAGAGAAAAGACAGAGAGAAAGACAGAGAGTAAAGACAGAGAGTAAAGACAGAGAGTAAAGACAGAGAGTAAAGACAGACAGAAAGACAGAGAGAAAGACAGAGAGAAAGACAGAGAGAAAGACAGAGAGAAAGACAGAGAGTAAAGACAGAGAGTAAAGACAGACAGAAAGACAGAGAGACAGAAGAAAGACAGAAAGACAGAGAGAAAGACAGAGAGTAAAGACAGAAAGACAGAGAGAAAGACAGAGAGTAAAGACAGAGAGAAAGACAGAGAGTAAAGACAGAGAGAAAGACAGAGAGTAAAGACAGACAGAAAGACAGAGAGTAAAGACAGACAGAAAGACAGAGAGAAAGACAGAAATACAGAGAGTAAAGACAGAGAGAAAGACAGAGAGTAAAGACAGAGAGTAAAGACAGAGAGTAAAGACAGAGAGAAAGACAGAGAGTAAAGACAGAGAGAAAGACAGAGAGAAAAGACAGTAAAGACAGACAGAAAGACAGAGAGTAAAGACAGAGAGAAAAAGACAGAGAAAGACAAAGACAGAGAGTAAAGACAGAGAGTAAAGACAGAGAGAAAGACAGAGAAAGACAGACAGAAAGACAGAGAGAAAAAGACAGAGAGTAAAGACAGACAGAAAGACAGAGAGAAAGACAGAAATACAGAGAGTAAAGACAGACAGAAAGACAGAGAGAAAGACAGAGAGAAAAGACAGAGAGTAAAGACAGACAGAAAGACAGAGAGAAAAGACAGAGAGAAAAGACAGAGAGAAAGACAGAGAGTAAAGACAGAGAAAGACAGAGTAAAGACAGAGAGTAAAGACAGAAAGTAAAGACAGAGAGAAAGACAGAGAGTAAAGACAGAGAGAAAGATAAAAAAAATACCAACATTTTGTTTGAACAAATGCGGATAAAAAATAAAGTGAGCCATTGAGCGATTAAAGTGCCAAGTGCAGAGACTTCAAGAGGTGTGGTCTGAGTGGTTAAGCTCTCACTACGAACAGTCTAGACGCCACAAACCAAGGACTTTATCAAACGATACAAGGTGCTGTAAGATTTTACTTGGCCTCCTGTAAACACAAGGGGACAGTTTATTCTTCTTGTGTTCTGGAGAGAGCGGCCGGCCGGCCGGCTAACTAGCGCCCCTGCATCCAGGCCCCTACCCATAAACCCTGTTCTCCAAGCCACGCAGGCCAGGCGACCCCCTCCCTCTGACATTGCCGGACACTCAAATGGAGATGCATTGTTCACACAATGTCTTTATGGGTATGACTGGTCCATTAATTATAGAACACCCTATCATAGCATTCCCTGGAAAGAACACACCTGTGTTTCGCAGAAACACAGGAATAAAATATGTATTACTGGATAAATATTTGGGTGGTGAGGAAACGTGATGTGGTCATGGTTACAGTGTGGTCATGGTTACAGTGTGGTCATGGTTACAGTGTGGTCAGATATTTGTTTTGTCTTTCAGTATTGGAATTGCAGAGATATGACACATTCAAATACATTAAAATCACACATGCCAATACATTGCATTCCACAACTACACAAACACATGAAAAACATCCAATATGGCCGCCACAGCCTTCTTCCTCTTCTCCCTTGACCCGGTGTCAGTCCAGGCATGTCCAGTTCATTGGCTTTAGCCCTGTGTCTCAGACAGACGGTAGCCAGCCCCACGATTGAGCTGTCAACAGTGGAGGACTGTGAGTAAACCTCTACTAGACCAGAGGAGAGAGAGCGAACCAGAGAATCCTTCTGAGTAGGTCAGCAGGCACACTCACCAACTGCTCATGCAGGGACGGAGTAGGGTCGAGCCTCTCCCTTCTTGCTAACGCTAAGCTAACTCTCGCTCTCCTAAAGCCACACTGGCGTTCTGCCTGGAGAAACCCGCCTCGCTGTCTCTCCTCCAGACTACTAAAACACCAAGGTGAAAGGTGGGCCACGGAAGGAAGTAAGGAAGCAAGGAAGGAAGGAGAAAATAAATTAAGATTGACCGTCAAAATCCCTCCTCCCTCCCCATACAGTAAAAAACCGATGGCGAGGCAAGGCCTAAATAGGGGCGAGAGAGGGAGCCATTGTTGAAGGCCTAGGAACCAATTATGGGCAAGCGCCTCGACTCCCCCCGGGGAGCACTCCAGGCCGAACAGAGGGAAGCTTAGGATCCACAATTATTTCCCGAGCCAGTATTTACGGCTGTTGTATAGGAGAGACGACGGAGCGGGAGGGGGGAGACAGAGAGAGTGTTTTTCTCTGTGTCATATAGCCCAGTCAGTCTACTATCAGCTACAGTCTAAAGACTTCAGCCGTTGGGTAAGGCCCAGGACACGCTGTACCCTTCTCCCTCCACCATATTAACTCCATAAAGGGGTTTATGGGTGTTGTAAACAAAGCCCTTTATAATGTGTGTGTGTGTCTTGCAAAGGGAGGGAGGGTGTAGTCAGTCAGTGTGTGTCCCTTTACGTCATCGGTGCAGTAGCCTTTGCCTCAAGTGCCGGCTGTGAATTGGACATGCCAAGTTACAAGCGTCCTTGTGGATGAGATCAAATGGACTCGCTCTGCGACGTGAGAGGTGGCTGCCATATCGCCTGGCGCAATGAGCAACCTTGACTTTTGTTTTGGTTTCTATTTTTAGTTTTCACTCCACCTCCCTAGCCGTCCCCTCTTCCTGGTGCACGGTGTGCTCTATCTGCACACCCAGCATGGTGAATGGCTGCCGGGACTGGTGTCTCTTCCTCCCACTGACTGAAAGCTTATCTTTCGGCGCCGACCTGTTTAGGTTTACATTGTCGCCGCCGCGCCACTCAAAACACATGCGATCGCTCATGAATATTTTTACAAGGCCTTAACGTTGCGGAGGCGTTCCAGAGGCTCGGTGGAGGTGTCGGTGGGAGGGCGTTTATAACGTCGCGCTCCAGGGCCTTATCACCAGGACAATTGTGTTTGCTGTGAGAGTGTGTGTGTTTTTGTTCTGTGTGTGTTTTTCTATGTGCGCACACAAGCGGAACCTCATTCTCTTGCAAGAAGTGCAGAGAATGTCAGTCTGAAGTGGTTTATAAGGTTCGATAGTCTGAGAGAGAGAGAGAGAGAGAGAGAGAGAGAGAGAAAGAGAGAGAGAGAGAAAAAAGAGTGTGAGAGAGAGAGTGAGAAAGAGCGAGAGAGAGACTGAGAGAGAGAGAGAGAGAGACAGAGACAGACCTGTGGAGAGGGCTTAGGAAAAGGCTGATGCCCCATTAAGGGTGCATTTTGCCCCATTAAGGGTGCCTGTTTTTGCCCACGGTGCCCGTGCTGGAAGGCTGGATGATCGGTTAAACTAACAGTAACAGGTTTTGGAGATTAAATGTGCATTTGTTCAAAGAAAATGGCCGCAATGTGAACCAATCCCTTGGAAATGAATTATAATGGTAACACGTCTTCATAAACCATTCCAGAATGCCCAGAAAAGGAAGGGTATCCTGATGATACTCTTTACTTCAGCCTCCATTCTGACCCTTCCTTCCTCAGCTGTTGATGATGAGTTTTGAGCTGGTCGCCATGCCAACGTCTGTCATGTTCTCTCAGCGTTTTGACGCTGACTGACCGTATTTGAGCGAATTCAGATGAAAGTGGATTAACCCGAACGGGGCTGTCATACGAGGGGCATGACTCTTCTTGCCTTCGCTGTCCCTGACACTCACATTTATTCACACACATTCATTTCACCTTTGATTTGTTTTTGTCTTGATACATTGGTTGTACTTCCAAAAGGGCGTTAGTTAGTTGTTTGTTTTCTAGACCCTGTGCGACAAAAGTAACCCAGACAATGGCTTTTTTTAAACTGTCAAAATCAATGCTGTGTTTTCAGATTCACAGCCTCACTAGAGACGGTTTACCTCATCCTTAAAGATGTTTTATAATAATGATATTGTTCCATCACCGTATAGATGGTTTATTTACAACCTCTGGGTAAAGTGCTATAGGAGAGTCTGACATATGACTAGAGACGGTTTACCTTATCCTTAAAGATGTTTTGTAGCTGGACTACCAGTCAATAGTCAATAAAGTGCGGTCAGTACCGCTATCAAGCCATTTACGGCCGCTCGTTCTCAATGACCTCAATGACCTCGATGACCCTATGGACCACAGGAGGATTGCAGTAAGCGCCAATCTATTGGGGCCTTGGCGTTTTGAAAAACCAAAACTGTGAATAACCCAAATGCAAGTCCACCAGCCTCCTAAAATCAAACACAATCTCACACTCAATTCATGCAAATATGTAAAAAAAAGTATTTTGGCAGATTTCACTTTCTCTTGTACATTACACCATTTCTCTTAATGCATTTTATACAAGGCCATGTCGAATTGTATGCGGGTTGCCAGATTGTGGTATCGATGAAGATATTTGATTGGGGAACGGGGATACGTTGTATACACACCATAATACACACACACACACACATGCACACAAACACTTACACAAATATACACACACTCACTTTGTTTGTACTCATGTCATAGCCAATCCATCACTTTTGTATGAATTATTTTTTATGAATAATCTAGTTGTCATGGATTCATTATCTTTAAAGTGGTTGAATGTTTGTAGTTTGCATGTTTCAGTAATGATTGACATAAAATAGACAATAAATAGTCAATCTCTGCTTGATTTAGTTTTTGGTATATTTGGCATTTTTAGAACGATTCTGTATTTCCACTAAAGAAAACACTAATGAATCAACACACGACTGTGTTCCAACCCTATAATAATGATACACGTTCTATCACAATAATGAATCAACACACGACTGTGTTCCAACCCGATAATAATGATACACGTTCTATCACAATAATGAATCAACACACGACTGTGTTCCAACCCTATAATAATGATACACGTTCTATCACAATAATGAATCAACACACGACTGTGTTCCAACCCTATAATAATGATACACGTTCTATCACAATAATGAATCATCACACGACTGTGTTCCAACCCTATAATAATGATACACGTTCTATCACAATAATGAATCATCACACGACTGTGTTCCAACCCTATAATAATGATACACGTTCTATCACAATAATGAATCAACACACGACTGTGTTCCAACCCGATAATAATGATACACGTTCTATCACAATAATGAATCAACACACGACTGTCTTCCAACCCTATAATAATGATACACGTTCTATCACAATAATGAATCAACACACGACTGTGTTCCAACCCTATAATAATGATACACGTTCTATCACAATAATGAATCAACACACGACTGTCTTCCAACCCGATAATAATGATACACGTTCTATCACAATAATGAATCAACACACGACTGTGTTCCAACCTATAATAATGATACACGTTCTATCACAATAATGAATCAACACACGATAATAATGATACACGTTCTATCACAATAATGAATCGACTGTGTTCCAACCCTATAATAATGATACAATCACAATAATGAATCATCACACGACTGTGTTCCAACCCGATAATAATGATACACGTTCTATCACAATAATGAATCATCACACGACTGTGTTCCAACCCTATAATAATGATACACGTTCCATCACAATAATGAATCATCACACGACTGTGTTCCAACCCTATAATAATGAACGTTCATCACAATAATGAATCATCACACGACTGTGTTCCAACCCTATAATAATGATACACGTTCTATCACAATAATGAATCAACACACGACTGTCTTCCAACCCTATAATAATGATACACGTTCTATCACAATAATGAATCATCACACGACTGTGTTCCAACCCTATAATAATGATAACGTTCTATCACAATAATGAATCATCACACGACTGTGTTCCAACCCTATAATAATGATACACATTCTATCACAATAATGAATCATCACACGACTGTGTTCCAACCCTATAATAATGATACACATCAATAATGAATCAACACACGACTTTGTTCCAACCCTATAATAATGATACACGTTCTATCACAATAATGAATTCGACTGTCTTCCAACCCTATAATAATGAACGTTCTATCACAATAATGAATCATCACACGACTGTGTTCCAACCCTATAATAATGATACACGTTCTATCACAATAATGAATCAACACACGACTGTGTTCCAACCCTATAATAATGATACACGTTCTATCACAATAATGAATCACACACGACTGTGTTCCAACCCTATAATAATGATACACGTTCTATCACAATAATGAATCAACACACGACTGTGTTCCAACCCGATAATAATGATACACGTTCTATCACAATAATGAATCAACACACGACTGTCTTCAACCCTATAATAATGAACGTTCTATCACAATAATGAATCAACACACGACTGTGTTCCAACCCGATAATAATGATACACGTTCTATCACAATAATGAATCTGTGTTCCAACCCTATAATAATGATACACGTTCTATCACAATAATGAATCATCACACGACTGTGTTCCAACCCTATAATAATGATACACATTCTATCACAATAATGAATCATCACACGACTGTGTTCCAACCCTATAATAATGATACACATGAATTCCATCACAATAATGAATCAACACACGACTGTGTTCCAACCCTATAATAATGATACACGTTCTATCACAATAATGAATCATCACACGACTGTCTTCCAACCCTATAATAATGATACACGTTCTATCACAATAATGAATCAACACACGACTGTGTTCCAACCCTATAATAATGATACACGTTCCATCACAATAATGAATCAACACACGACTGTCTTCCAACCCTATAATAATGATACACGTTCTATCACAATAATGAATCATCACTGTCTTCCAACCCTATAATAATGAATCATCACAATAATGAATCAACACACGACTGTGTTCCAACCCTATAATAATGATACACGTTCTATCACAATAATGAATCAACACACGACTGTGTTCCAACCCGATAATAATGATGTTCTATCACAATAATGAATCAACACACGACTGTGTTCCAACCCGATAATAATGATACACGTTCTATCACAATAATGAATCAACACACGACTGTGTTCCAACCCGATAATAATGATACACGTTCTATCACAATAATGAATCATCACACGACTGTCTTCCAACCCTATAATAATGATACACGTTCCATCACAATAATGAATCATCACACGACTGTGTTCCAACCCTATAATAATGATACACGTTCCATCACAATAATGAATCATCACACGACTGTGTTCCAACCCTATAATAATGATACACGTTCCATCACAATAATGAATCAACACACGACTGTCTTCCAACCCTATAATAATGATACACGTTCTATCACAATAATGAATCATCACACGACTGTCTTCCAACCCTATAATAATGATACACGTTCTATCACAATAATGAATCAACACACGACTGTGTTCCAACCCTATAATAATGATACACATTCTATCACAATAATGAATCATCACACGACTGTGTTCCAACCCTATAATAATGATACACATTCCATCACAATAATGAATCAACACACGACTTTGTTCCAACCCTATAATAATGATACACGTTCTATCACAATAATGAATCATCACACGACTGTCTTCCAACCCTATAATAATGATACACGTTCTATCACAATAATGAATCAACACACGACTGTGTTCCAACCCTATAATAATGATACACGTTCCATCACAATAATGAATCAACACACGACTGTCTTCCAACCCTATAATAATGATACACGTTCTATCACAATAATGAATCATCACACGACTGTCTTCCAACCCTATAATAATGATACACGTTCTATCACAATAATGAATCAACACACGACTGTGTTCCAACCCTATAATAATGATACACGTTCCATCACAATAATTAATCATCACACGACTGTGTTCCAACCCTATAATAATGATACACGTTCTATCACAATAATGAATCATCACACGGCTGTGTTCCAACCCTATAATAATGATACACGTTCTATCACAATAATGAATCATCACACGGCTGTGTTCCAACCCTATAATAATGATACACGTTCTATCACAATAATGAATCATCACACGACTGTGTTCCAACCCTATAATAATGATACACGTTCTATCACAATAATGAATCATCACACGGCTGTGTTCCAACCCTATAATAATGATACACATTCCATCACAATAATGAATCAACACACGACTGTGTTCCAACCCTATAATAATGATACACGTTCTATCACAATAATGAATCAACACACGACTGTGTTCCAACCCTATAATAATGATACACGTTCTATCACAATAATGAATCAACACACGACTGTGTTCCAACCCGATAATAATGATACACATTCTATCACCGTATAGATGGTTTATTTACAACCTCTGGGCAAAGTGGTATAGGTGAGTCTGACATATAACCCCTAACTTCAGTTCAGTCTTCGCCAATGACAACCAAGAAGGGCCTAGCTTCATCCTTTGCGACTGGGAAACGCCTCGATTCTAGGAATTCGCTATCCAAGTAGTTATACTCTTACTCTTGTTTGAGGGAATAGTGTGATATGTCTAGGAAGTATTCACACTTGTTTAAGAGTCCTAACGTGTTACTAACAGTTCGTCCTAAAATTGGAACGATTAGGAAGACACCATTAGCCAGCTGAGCTAAAGGCCGGGATTTATTCCCATGCCAAGTGGCTACACTGCCTACCACAGTGTGGGAGCCAGAATGACTCAATGGCCTCATGTCTGCAGAGCTCTGGCCCAGCCTCAGTCAGTCATAGAGGTTTATCCATAGGGCTGTGTGTGTGTGTCTTTGTGTGTGTGTGTGTGTCTGC
>NW_024609801.1:435000-447500 GCF_018296145.1 Oncorhynchus tshawytscha
GCTTTCAGCTCATCCTCTGCTTGCGCGCTACTCCAAGCTGTGTATGAGACACACACACACACACAAACACACAGACACAAACACACAGCCCCCGTACCCCTAGCGCACGCTCCCCACCCCCCACACACATCTGCTGTATGTTACAACCGACCGTGCTGAGGATATCTGTTGCACAACACTTAATGTAAGGTACAGTAAGACGCATTGACCTTGAATGTCTCTCTTCTATAGCTACCTATAGATCTGGCTTCCAGTCTGCAGACTGAACAGACAGACACACCATGCAAGAATCACGAGAGGGAGAGTGGAGATGCATCCTCAAGCTAGTGCAGCCGCAGTGTTGTGTAACGTCTGCCTGAACACGCCTCCGTCCCAAATGGCACCCAATGGCCTGTATAGTGCACTACTTTTGACCAGAGCCCTAGTCAAAAGTAGTGCACTATAAATGGAATAGGGTGCCATTTGGGACACAGCCCATCTCTGCAGGCAATTAAGGGTCCTCACACAGTCAGCCGTGCATAGGGGAGTTTGTTAAACGCCAATTGGGGAATATGAATTACGAAAGAGTGGGAGAAAACATTAAGGTAGCTACATTTAATAGCTTGTTGTGAATTTGAAAGAATTACATTAAAACCAGAGCCAGGAGATAGGGGGAGAAGGGAGAGACGGTACGCCCAGTGCCAAAGTAATTATTCTGCCAGATTCTTCCAGGTTACGCAATTTCAAACACTTTGTTGTGTCATCTTTTCTTTTTTTACCCATAATCCTCTCAGACGGTGACAAGTCTGAGTCATGTTGCTTGCTGAGACTCCTGATCTCTCTCTCTCCCTCTCTTTCATTCTCTCTCACTCTCTTTTTCTCATTCTCTCTCTCTCTTTCATTCTCTTGCTCTCATTCTCTCTTTCATTCTCTTGCTCTCATTCTCTCTCTCTTTCATTCTCTCTCATTCTCTCTTTCATTCTCTCTCATTCTCTCTTTCATTCTCTCTCTCTTTCTCATTCTCTCTCTCTCTTTCTCTCTCGCCCTCTCTCTCGCTCCCTCTTTCTCTCTCTCTCTCAATCTCTGTTGAAGATAACCAAGGTTTGGACAAGAGGATTCTGATATCACATAACTTTGCATAAATGAGGAACAATTTTAAACCAAAGGACCGGCAATGCTAGTTGGCAATGGCGTTGGTCCCATGAATCTGTTTATTTTCTGCAGCTTGCTTGTTCTAACCCTATGTTGGAGGGTAATGCATATGGTTGGACAATTACAGAGTTCGCTTACACTTAAATTACCTGCATTCTCACTGCCTTACTTAGATTCATTTTCACTTCTTCCTTTGCCACTCTCTCTAGTTACCTTTGTTACTCTCTCTAGTTATAATTGTTACTCTCTCTAGTTATAATTGTTACTCTCTCTAGTTATAATTGTTACTCTCTAGTTATAATTGTTAATCTCTCTAGTTATCTTTGTTACTCTCTCTAGTTATAATTGTTACTCTCTAGTTATAATTGTTACTCTCTCTAGTTATAATTGTTACTCTCTCTAGTTATCTTTGCTACTCTCTCTAGTTATCATTGTTACTCTCTCTAGTTATCTTTGTTACTCTCTGATGATGAACTGGGTGAGGCTTTTTCTCAAAGAAATATGGCAAAAGTCTTAGCAACCAAGTCAAAATTAGAAATTGATGAACAGAATTATAGAACATTACGTAATTGTGCAGTTAAATTGAATTGAAGGGAAAAAATGCTTTTATTGATTGTAAAAATGATTCTAAAGAGGTATGGAACACAGTTAAGGGCTTACTTGGTACATCTATCTCCTCATGCCCATCTAGTGTGGAGGTTGACGGGAGAATAATAACAAAACCGGTTGATATTGCCAATCATTTTGCAGATTTTTTTTACACAGAAAATTAAATTACTGAGCAACTATGTAAACATACATTCTTCCAAACAAGCTACTGTCCAATAGATTGATGATCATATTATGAGCAATAAGATCTGCTCTTTTAGTCTGCAAACGGTGTCAGTGGAGGAGGTGTTAAACCTATTGAAGTCATTACCTGATGGTAAATGTACAGGTTATGGTTTTATGGACAATTTTTTGCGTCACTGAGCTGCTCCCCAGATTGCAGTTCCACTGAAATACATATTTAATTGGTCACTGGAAAAGGGGATGTTTGCAAATGTATGGAAGCATGTGAAACTGTGTGCTACTCAGAAAGACAGTAAAGAACCCATTACTCCTGCTAATAGTCGACCAATTACTCCCTACACTCAGTAAGATATTGGAGGGTATTGTGAGTAGACAAATGTGGGAGTACATGGAAAAGAATGATCTGATTACAGCCAATCAACATGCTTATCGCAAAAACCATTCCACTACCACTGCATTGGTTGACATGACTGATCAGTGGCTCAATGCTATGGATAATGGCAAATTTGTAGGTGTACTATTTTTAGATTTCAGTGCAGCATTTGATTTAATGGATCATTAAATAATTTTGACAAAATTAATGCATAATGATTTTAAGGAGGTAGCATTGAATTGGGTACAGTCATATCTAACTGACAGGAAACAGTCCACCTACATCAATGGTTCTTTTTCTTCCCCTAATGTGTTAAACTGTGGAATACCGCAGGGCAGCTGCCTTGGGCCACTTCTTTGTTTAATATATACCAACGACCTTCCCTATGCCTTGGTTGAAACTCAATCTACTATATTTGCAGATGATACTACAATTTATGCAGCAAGACAATCGGTTCAACAGGTACAGCAGGCTTTACAAGGAGATTTGGAGAATATCAGGAAGTGGGTTTGCAAAAACAAACTTGTTTTAAACACCAATAAAACCAAAGTTATGTTGGTCTAATCAACTAGGAAAAGGCCAAAACAGCATGGGATACAATTAAGTATGGGAGGAGTACATATTGAAGAAGTGGCAGAAACCAAACTATTGGGAGTGCAGCTAGACAACTGCTTATCATGGTCGTCTCAAATAACTAATCTATGTAAAAAAAAATATTAAAACAGCATGCATAATCAGAAGGATAGCAAAATATTTACCAGGAAAAATTATTCAGCAAATAACACAAGCATTAATTGAGAGACAGGTGAACTACTGTTCTGTGGTCTGGGGAAATGCATCATCAAGTGAAGTTAGGAGGCTGCAGAATGCACAGAACAAAGCAGCAAGGATTGTTTTAAGGTGGAGATATGGTTCTTCTGTTGCAGTCATGCGCAGTGTTCTTGGTTGGTCATCAATCGACAAGATAATTGAAAAAAACATGCTTATTTTATTTGATAATTTAAAACGGCCAAGTTCTATTCACAACGGTATTCAGTTGGTAAGAGACAGACATTCCGTAAATACTAGGAATAGATTGTCCACCATCTATGCGTTATCCAGACAGAAAAGAGAAATAGGCAAAATAACATTTCGATTTAGAGCAATACAGAAATTGAATAATTTAACTGAGCAAACTAGAAACCTTTCAATATATAAATTTAAACATTATTTTAAAACAATTTAAATGAAGTATATAGAAATGTTGTGGGATTATAGTAGATGAAGTAGATTGAGATTAGATTAGATTGAGTATTTATTGGGTCATTATGCTAGTATTATGTATGTTTGTAATAGTGTGTTTTATGTGAAAATGTGTTCATATTATAAATTGTATTTTAATGTTTAAGGACTCTTGGAAGATTAGTCCAAATGGGACAAAAAGAGATCCAAATCAAATCAAATCAAATCTAGTTACTCTCTCTAGTTATACTTGGAACTCTCTCCAGTTATAATTGTTACTCTCTCTAGTTATCTTTGTTACTCTCTCTAGTTATCTTTGTAACTCTCTCTGGTTATCTTTGTTACTCTCTCTAATGATCTTTGTTACTCTCTCCAGTTATAATTGTTACTCTCTCTGGTTATCTTTGTTACTCTCTCATACTCTTCCCTTCCCCTCTCCCTCTTTCTATCATGTTCTTAGAGATACTTAGCACTTCTGAGTGTCGGCATTTAATCTCTTTTTTGTTCACACAGCAAAGACCTTGACGTCGTCAGCCACAAAGCCTTGTTAAAATACTCCAAACCAGAAGGTGTCAGTAGTGTTTTTTGGCAACGCATATCCATGCGTATAGCTTATAGTCTAGATACCAAGCAAGCGGGGCTAATTTTGCTATTTTGTAGAAAGCCGTTGTTAATACTATCCAGTTGGCCACAGCTAGATAACTACCTGTCAAGATAACGGAGAAACAAGTTAATTCACTCCCCATAATCCAATACTGACAGTGCTATCCCATAGCCAAATGTTTAGCTAGGTAGCTAACATTAGCATATTCGCTAGCTAGAACAACATAGCTAGCTAGCTAAGGACGCTGCGCAAACTCGGCAGCAAAAACATGCAGCTGTTTCATGGAAATCCACTGTGATTGAAATATAATGTCAACACTAGCTACAGTGGTTAGCTAGCTTGGAGGAAGTATGTAGTGTTGTGTGCATTGTGTCTGTGCATTTAACTAGCTACCTGAAGTGTGACTGTCTCATCCATGGATGTACCGAGAAAATGCCCTCTGTTTTTGGGGGGAGTGCTCCCCCAAATGGGGCTCATGCTCTCTGACAAGTCAAGTTCTTGGCCACTGACAAGCATTGCGATTACAAGTAGGTAGGTTCGTCCCAACCGGATCGGCACGCAGCAGGTACCACTTTTGTTTTAGCAAGAGAAGGAACGGCCTCCCACTGTGATACTGTAAGTATCTATCAGCAGTCTCTCCCTCTCTCTCTCTCTCTCTCTCTCTCGCCAGCCAGCAAGCAAGTTCTTATTCTTATAGTAGGACTCAATCTTCCTGTGGCGTTTGGGTCAGCCACAGATTAACTGAACTCCGGCAGCAGATTACTGTTCCTCTCCACTTGTCTGGTCAACCTTGAGCTGAAAAATGAACACGGTGCCCTTTTCGGAACAAGCCACAGTGTTGTACTGGTCCAGACGGCCGTCCAAGGTACTGAGTGTATCTGGGTGTCACTCAGTATCCCAGACAGTCTAGTTGTTTAGGACTTGAGACCTAGACAAGATCAAGGTTGAAGACTGTCAGAACCTTATCTTTTCAGTACTGATCCATTCTGTTCCTCCTTCCTCTCCCTGTGCCCCTGGCCTTGGCGTATCCATTGCAGGGTGATGTGATACATGATTTTCTAGATTGAAGGGTGGTCTGCCAGAGGGGGTGGAGGGTGTGTGTGTGTGTGTGTGTGTGTGTGTGTGTGTGTGTGTGTGTGTGTGGTGGAGTAATGCAGTGGTTGATAGGAAAACATGTATTTAGCCACGGTTGTCGGCCTCCCCACGGTTGTCGGCCTCCCCCACGACCCGGCCCTCGGTCGGTGTTAGATAGCAGGTCATGTCAGTGGGGTGCCACACACACACACATACTACACACAAACATACACACCCACACACACACACACACACACACACACTGTGTGACAGCGGACCATGACATATGTGACCTCAGGGAGCTTGTTTCCATAAGAGGAAGTGATGTGGCCGAGCGGAGGGAGGTCTCCTCCATTTTGCCTTTGAGCGATTGATATGTTGCCCCGCTGTCGCTTTTACTTTAGGGCAGGTTAGAGCATTAATCTGAAATACTTACAGTAATGAAACGTCAGGTTCCATCGTGTTCCGCCGCCTCGCTGCCTAGCAACGGGGGCGCATTGCCTAGTTCCGTCTGACAAATGAACTTAGATTTCTCTAATTGATGAGAAAACATTTCAGTGAGATGTGGAGGTATTATGTTACTGTTGCTGGGGAGGGAATGGACACAGCTGTATTGTTCAGTGTGGCAGGGTGTTTATGGTAAAAGGGTTTGAAGAGGGGTGATTAGCCGTTAGCATGTAGCCTGTAGTGTTATTTTTGATAATACCTGATATTGATAATACCTGATACTTTTCCTATGCTAGTGTTTAGATATTGTTTGTGTCATGTGGTCGGTTACGTGAGTGAACCATGTTCGTGTGAGAAGTCACCTTGCGATCTTGTGTTAGCTCCCCAAGCGTATGCCTTTAGTTCATAGGATCACAGTAACACACAGGAGACCCCAGCTGAACCATTTAGTCACATTTGTCGCGTCATCGTTCGGTGACATAACTTCCTAGCTACACAATGTGTTGGAGAAACAGAGAAAACCGACAGCGGAAGTCTCCAACTGGCCAATCAGAATACATCTACAGTTATCTGTGTGATCAGTGTGGCCGCCGTCACCAGCTGTCACCAACTCAGACACACCACTCCCTGGACACCTCTCCAAAAAACTGGGGACTCTAAGTAGCTTATTTACTGCCCCCACCCCTGTCTAATGATTTAATTTGGGCCTGGCTTTGACAGGTGGAATTCCTCAGGCAGTCGCCTGGTCTCTCTCAGCGAGCTCCGCCGGCCATTGAAGTGAAGTGCCAGTTGGAATGACAGGCAGGCGAACGGGGGATGAGAGGGGGGTGTAGACACCCTTCACCCAGGAGTCATCCATCAACACCAGGCCACCAGGCGGATCGTCGATCGTTCTGCCCAGGAACGGGGGGCTTTGTGTGGGGACGTGGTGAACGAAGTGCTGGGTTTCTCTGGTGCTCTGGTTCTCCGTCCTCCTCATCCGGCCATCATGTACAAGTGTACAATTGCAAAAGATGGAACGCTACATGCTTAGCGAGGACTGTTTCCTCCTGATTTGACTCATACCAAAGCTGGAACCCAGGACATCTGCCTCGCAAACACATGACCGCTCTCCTGAAGCGTCTTACCCAATCGCGCCTCTGAAAGCTAGTGATTCAGCAGCACAAGGGGAGACCCTTCAGGAGTGAGTTTACACAAACCCCCATCAGCTACACGTTGCCCAGGAAGGGAAGCCTTTGGGGGGTACGACAGCTAACTAAGACCATGGTTTCCCTGGTTCTCTGTCCTCCCAATGGAAACCTACTGGAGCTTTGTCAATCGACAATAGTTCCCTGATGGAGACATAATGTCAAACCAAATATAAATGCAAAATTCAACCATTTAAAACATTTAGCAGAGTTACAGTTCATGTCAGGAAATCAGTCAATGAAAATAACTTGATTAGGCCCTGATCTATGGATTTAACATGACTGGGCAGGGGCACAGGCAAGGGTGGACCTGGGAGGGCATAGGCCCACCCACTTGGGAGTCAAGCCAACCCACTGGGAAGTCAGGCCCAGCCAATCAGAATTAGTTTTGACCCACAAAAGGGCTTTATTACAGGCAGAAAAACTTCTCCCCACTCCCCTCTGACGATCCCGCAGGTGAAGAAGCTTGCCTGCCCATTGTGGTTACATGTGGTCTGCAGTTGTAAGGCCGGTTGGCTGTGCTGCCAAATTCTCTGAAATTACTTTGCCGTCGGCTTATGGTAGAGAACTGAACATTCAGTTCTCTGGCAACAGCTCTGGTGGACATTCCTGCAGTCAGCATGCCAATTGCACGCTCTCTCAAAACTTGAGACATCTGTGGCATTGTGTTTTGTGACAGAACTGCACAGTTAAGGATTACCTTTTATTGTCCGTAGCACAAGGTGCTCCTGTGTAATGATCATGCTGTTTAATCAGCTTGTTGATATGCCACACCTGTCAGGTGGATGAATTATCTTGACAAAGGAGAAATGCTCAAATTTGTGCACAACATTTGAGAGAAATAAGCTTTGGAAAATGTCTGGGATCTCTTTTTCAGCCGATGAAACAATGGGACCAGCACTTTAAATGCTGCGTTTATATTTTTGTTGAGTGCAGTTAATAGCGAGTGGGAAAACGGGACATTTACTTTCTTGTCTTAGCTTTTGTCAACAGACAAACACTAGCTGGCAAATACACAGAGCAATTGGCAATAGGAGAAAAGGATTTGATCTGGTTATGAACATCGTTAGTGTTATTAATCTGGCCCTAGCTTTCCAGCTGGCGGAGTGGAGAGACAATGCTGTGGTCTTTAGAGGAGGTACATAGTGGTGAGGCAAAGGCTGTGTGTGTGTGTGTGTGTGTGTGTGTGTGAGAGTGTGTGTGTGTGTGTGTGTGTGTGTGAGCATGCATGGGTCAGTGTTTTGAGGGTTTGTGTGGACATATGCGTCTCTGTGGGTGTACATTTCTCACAGAGTACTCGACTGCGGAGAGGGGGTGAAGGCTGAGGCTCTCAAGACGGGGAGGAAGCCGACGGCACTTTGAGATGTAAACAAACACCCTCTGTGTCTTAATTGGAGTGAGTTTCCAATTATGTTCTTGGCTAGGGAGCCCCGGCTCTCCACTGTGGCGGCTTATGCTAAAAGGCTGTGCCTTCACGGGTAATATCCTTCTCTGAAACCCCATTGGAATACATTCATTTTGACAAGGGTTCTGAGTTTTTAATATTCAGGTTACATAATGGTTATATTTCTCCTCTCTCACACATGTACAAGTGTGTATTAATACACGTGTAAATTAGATATATTTTTCCAACGCCCCCTTAGACACCCTCGAAGAGTCATGGTCAGAGTCTGCCATTATCAATGCTGGCGCATTTACGGTTAAGTGCTTTGCTCAAGGGCACATTGACCGATGTTTCACCTTGTTGGCTCTGCGATTCAAACTAGCGACCTTTCGGTTACAGGCCCAACCCTCTAACCGCTATGCTGCCTGTCGCCCTGTGTACATGTTCAGGCCGCTCAGTCAGGGAACTCTGTTGATTCATCACAGTGGGCTGTTTGCACACAATTCTAGAGCTTTTGTAAGATGGAGAAACCATCAAAGGAGCATAAGGAATTCTCTTGGCCTTTTCTGTACCGCAGCTTTGAAATGACACTGAATTATATTGTATGTCTTCCTCCACAGTCTCCTGGCATTTTGCTTCATGAAATGATGATTGGATACATGGTGGTTTTTCACCGTAAAATACCACTATTGTGTCTATTAGATGAGAATCGAGGGCCTATTTTTTCCCCGTATAGTTTATGAAGTCTTTTGGATGATGGCAATATGTCTGAGGTTTGATTTGAAGAGGTTTGTTGAGAAGACGCCCAGTACTTGGTATCTCAGTCCTTTTCAGAATGAAAGAGATGAAAAAGGAAATAGATTTTTTCAGATTTTCACATGAAGAAAATTTGAGTGGAGCTCCACATCATTCAGTCCTCATTGTCATTGGCTGATTGTTGTCTGGCTGTCCGTCCGTCTGTCTGTCTGACGAATTACAGAAGACCCAGTGGTTGAGATGTTGATTTGTTTGTTTGACGTGAGAGTGTAGGAAATTCAAGTCCTATCTTCGTAATATATATTTAAAAAAAAAATGGTTTATTCAGTCTACAACGTCAGAGGGGTCTGGTAATATAAAAACAAAATGTATGTGTGTGTATGCAACCCCCCTCCTCCCGCCTCACTCCCCTCTGACCTTCTCATCCAATATCTCCTCTCCCTTCATCCATAACAGAATGGCTACGTCCCAAATTGAACCTTATCCCCCCATATAGTCCACTGCTTTTCACCAGACTCCTATGGGCCCTGGTCAAAGTAAGTGTGCCTGAAAGGGAATAGGGTGCCATTTGGGATACGCACAAAGTCATTGCCTACGCAGCACTGAGGCCTTGTGGGAATTGGAGGCTGGGAGGCTGGGGGACTGGTCCAGCATGTGTAACTAATAACCACTAGACCCATAAGACCCTGGCCTAACCGTGATAACTAGCACCGCTCATAGGAAGTGAAGGATTGCACAGTCAAGTCTGAATAATCAATTCCTTCCTATGATCCCAATTTGCCTTTTATGAATTGTACTTTTCCTGGAGTTTTCACGCTGGAGTGGTTTTGACAGACATGACGGCGCTAATCAAAGGGGGTTCATTAAAATGGTAGGAGGGTGTTGAGTGTGTCATACGCTTTGACATTCAGGGACTGTTACAGAGCGGAGGGGTGTGTGTGTGTGTGTGTGTGTGTGTGTGTGTGTGTGTGTGTGTGTGTCTGTGTCTGTGTCTGTCTGTGTGTGTGTGTGTGTGTGTGTGTGTGTGTGTGTGTCCGTGTCCGTGTCCGTGTCCGTGTCTGTGTGTGTGTGTGTGTGTGTGTGTGTGTGTGTGTGTGTGTGTGTGTGCGCGTGTGTGTGTGTGTGTGTGTCTGTGTCTGTGTCTGTGTCTCTGTGTGTGTGTGTGTGTGTGTGTGTGTGTGTGTGTGTGTGTGTGTGTGTGTGTGTGTGTGTGTGTGTGTGTGTGTGTGTGTGTGTGTCTGTGTCTGTGTGTGTGTGTGTGTGTGTGTGTGTGTGTGTGTGTACTACAGGAAACGGAAAACTCTCATTTATCCAGTAATTTGCGATATTATCAACAGTAGAATACTGTGTAATGTTTTACTTCAGCATACTGTAAATCATGGTTCACTGTGAGAATGTTAGTGTGAAAATAATTGCAGTATTTTCAATGGTACTGTAATTCCATCATACAGAATACAGTACCGTAATGTATTTTTGGAGCGCCAAAAACCTTTTGACCTCTAGTAGCTGCATATTATTCTTGTTTCTGGCTCATGAACATATTTTGAGGCGTGCCTTTGGAGAGGCTATATTTGTTGTACCCGTTAGTGAGAGTGCTGTACCAACTTAACTGGTATGTGGTTGTAATGCCCGATCAATTTAAAATGTATAGGGGTCAAATTAGGGGCAGCAGGTAGCCTAGTGGTTAGAGCGTTGGGCCAGTAACCGAAAGGTTACTAGATTGATTCCCTGAGCTGACAAGGTAAAAATCTGTTGTTCTGCCCCTGAACAAGGCAGTTAACCCACTGTTCCTATGCCACCATTTTAAATAATAATTTGTTCTTAACTGACTTGCCTAGTTAAATAAAGGTTAACAAAACATCTTAAACATGAAATGGTTTTGCATTTTGCCAGTTCATTTTGGTCTGTTTTGCCCTGTAGTTGTTTTGGTCTGTTTTGCCCTGTAGTTGTTTTGGTCTGTTTTGCCCTGTAGTTGTTTTGGTCTGTTTTGCCCTGTAGTTGTTTTGGTATGTTTTGCCCTGTAGTTGTTTTGGTCTGTTTTGCCCTGTAGTTGTTTTGGTCTGTTTTGCCCTGTAGTTGTTTTGGTCTGTTTTGCCCTGTAGTTGTTTTGGTCTGTTTTGCCCTGTAGTTGTTTTGGTCTGTTTTGCCCTGTAGTTGCTGACACTTTGGAACCCTTGCTAAGGCCTCGAGAAGTAGAAGTGTCATAAAACACCAAAATATGAATCGATATGCTGTAATGTGGAAACACATTACCTAGAAACCAACCTGCTTTGCGGTGTTTGAACACGATGTTAAGGTGTAGCTTCATGACTGACTTAGTGAGGACACATAGAGACATACTCCGGTGTGTTGATTTTGGTGCGGAAGCGTGTGTGTCTCTGAACAACCCTCCTCTAAGGAAAACCCTCAAAGACCTTCTGAGAAAAAGAATGAGCTGGTGACAGAAATCTGTAATCGCACAGCGGGAAGTGGAGGAAGAAGGTGAAGGAGTGAAAGAGGAAGAGGAGGGACTCTCTTTGTTTTTGCCTGAGACCTTGTAGCCCCCTGAAGGTTCATAACTAACTCAAATAAACTAACCCACGACACGGCATTATCTCCCAAACGTTGATCAACACTGAGTGCATCCCAAATGGGACTCTATTCCCTATATAGTGGCGTGGCCCCTATAGGCCCTTGTTAAAGGTAGTCCACTATAAAGGGAATAGGGAGCCATTTGGGATGCAGGACTGTCTCTAGTCTTAAGTCAGGTTCTCCCGGCTCTCGACCTCTGGCTTTGAAATCGCTCCCTTTCTAGGAACCCACTTCTCTGCCATATTCTAGTTTCATTTCCAAATAACCAAGGGCTTTGTCGTTGCTCTGTCGCTCTGTAACCAAAGTATCACTGTCACCATCGTCTAATGAATCAACGGACCAAGGGCTTTGTCGTTGCTCTGTCGCTCTGTAACCAAAGTATCACTGTCACCATCGTCTAATGAATTAATGGACCAAGGGCTTTGTCATTGCTCTGTCGCTCTGTAACCAAAGTATCACTGTCACCATCTTCTAATGAATTAACGGACCAAGGGTGGCTTTGACGTTGCTCTGTCGCTCTGTGACCAAAGTATCACTGTCACCATCGTCTAATGAATTAACGGACCAAGGCGCAGCGTACGTAGAGTTTCACATGTTCAATCAAATGAAACTCACAAAAAACAACAAAGAAGAATAAGCGATACGTGACGCTATGGCGTGCTCACAGGCAACTAACCAAAAACAAGATCCCACAAAAACCCAGTGGGAAAAGGCTGCCTAAATATGATCTCCAATCAGAGACAACGATAGACAGCTGCCTCTGATTGGGAACCATACCAGACCAACATAGACATACAAAAACCTAGAGTACCCACCTAGTCACACCCCGACCTAACCAAAGTAGAGAATAAAAGTCTCTAAGGTCAGGGCGTGACAATCACTGCAACCCTCCTCTCTAGACTATTTTCTTTTTGTTTACTGCTGTATCTTTACAGAATAGGACCCTCCTCTCTTGACTTG
>NW_024609801.1:450000-457500 GCF_018296145.1 Oncorhynchus tshawytscha
AGAAAGAAAGGGAGAGTGGGGGAGAGAAAGAGAAAGAAAGGGGAGAGAGAAAGAAAGGAGAGAGAGAAAAAGAAAGGGAGAGAAGGGAAAGAGAAAGAGAAAGAAAGGAGAGAGAGAAAAGAAAGGGAGAGCGGGGTAAAGAGAAAGAGAAAGAAAGGGAGAGAGAGAAAAAGAAAGGGAGAGCGGGGTAAAGAGAAAGAGAAAGAAAGGGAGAGAGAGAAAAAGAAAGGAGAGAGGGTAAAGAGAAAGAGAAAGAAAGGGAGAGAGAAAAAGAAAGGAGAAGGGTAAAGAGAAAGAGAAAGAAAGGGAGAGAGAGAAAAAGAAAGGGAGAGCGGGGTAAAGAGAAAGAGAAAGAAAGGGAGAGAGAAAGAAAGGGAAGAGAAAGGGGAGAGAGAAAGAAAGGGAGAGAGAAAGAAAGGAAGGGAGAGAGAAAGAAAGGGAGAGTGGGGGAAAGAGAAAGAGAAAGAAAGGGAGAGAGAAAGAAAGGGAGAGCGGGGGAGAGAAGAGAAAGAAAGGGAGAGAGAGAAAGAAAGGGAGAGAGAGAAAAAGAAAAGGAGAGCAGGGAAAAAAGAAAGAGAAAGAAAGGGAGAGAGAGAAAAAGAAAGGGAGAGAGGGGTAAAGAGAAAGAGAAAGAAAGGAGAAGAGAGAAAAAGAAAGGGAGAGCGGGGTAAAGAGAAAGAGAAAGAAAGGGGAGAGAGAAAGAAAGGGAGAGAGAGAGAAAGAAAGGAGAGGGGGAAAGGAAAGAGAAAGAAAGGGAGAGAGAAAGAAAGGGAGAGAGGGGGAGAGAAGAGAAAGAAAGGGAGAGAGAGAAAGAAAGGGAAAGGGAAAGAGAAAGAGAAAGAAAAGAGAGAGAAAAAGAAAGGGAGAGCGGGGGTAAAGAGAAAGAGAAAGAAAGGGAGAGAGAAAAGAAAGGGAAGCGGGGTAAAGAGAAAGAGAAAGAAAAGGGAGAGAGAAAAAAGAAAGGAGAGGGGGAGAGAAGAGAAAGAAAGGGAGAGAGAGAAAGAAAGGGAGAGAGAAAGAAAGGAGAGAGAGAAAGAAAGGGAGAGCGGGGGTAAAGAGAAAGAGAAAGAAAGGGAGAGAGAAAGAAAGGGAGAGCGGGGGAGAGAAGAGAAAGAAAGGGAGAGAGAAAGAAGAAAGGGAGAGAGAAAGAAAAGGGAGAGAGAAAGAAAGGGAGAGCGGGGGAGAGAAGAGAAAGAAAGGGAGAGAGAGAAAGAAAGGGAGAGAGAAAGAAAAGGGAGAGAGAAAGAATGGGAGAGCGGGGGAGAGAAGAGAAAGAAAAGCCTTGATGTGTCACTGATTGTTAAGTCTTCCTTTGGGTGTTTGATTGTAAGCTTGGTGTCCATCTCAATCTTCACACACCTCCATACAGGAAGCTGGTGTATAATAGTTAGCGTGTGTCCACCGTGTCCAAGTATCAAGGTATTGCGATTGGACTCGCGTCTCAACCCAAACTCCTAAGGCGACACAGTGGTCACCTCCATTTTACTCTCAGCCGGTGTTTATATTACAGTGTCTATATTACAGTCAGCTCACACACAACCGGAATGCAGAAAGGTATTTACTGACGGCTACTGTCTGAGTCTAACTTGAACACATGAAGGCAGCAGTTAGGGGACAACCAAACAGCCTCTTCCTCTACACACAATCCTCTTCGGTTTCTGCATTGAGGAAGTGGTGTGGTGCAGATCCTTGTCTTTGATCATGCTAAAATGTGCTTTTAACCACAGCTCTAGGATCAGATTACCGTAAACTCAATCCTAACATTAACCTAGAGGGATGAAAGTAAGATCTGACCCTGTATCAGTGTGTATTTCTCCCTGCAGTTTAGGAGTTGAGTCTCCGCTAGGCTGGAGGCTGCATTTAAAACACTCTGCATCAGAATGAAGTCATGAGCTCAGTCAGCTATGGGAACTGTGGGTTGCCATAGAAATTAGAACCGGTGAGTTGGAGAGAGAGGGAGGGAAGAGAGGAGAGAGAGAGAGGCAGGGAGGGGAGAGGTACCCATGGCAACAGAAGCATTCTAAATAGAAGCCGAGACTGACCTGCCTTGGCGAGTGTTAAGTCAGGCCCACACCCACGCACACATGCGAGGGTACACACAAAAAACGTATGTCCACACATACATCCAGGCACATGGAGAGAGAGAGAGAGACGTCTGAAGAAAAGGAAAGGAACTCCACTGTGGAACCACTAGACTATTGGTACAGCAAATGTCAGACAAGACACTTCTGTCTCTGTTTTCTCCCCACCCACCTCCTCAGTCATGTAAGCATGGTGTGTAAAGTCAACCAAGCGACATTGTAGAGCGAGCGAGGCGTTAAAACAGTGGTGTTCATTAACACTTCTGTGACACGGTACATTCCCTCGTTCCCTCACTTATTTTCTTTCTTTCGGAAACTCACTCGACTGACACTCGCTCACTAAAAGGAAAAGTAGAATTCGATTGACAGTGTTGTTTGGGTCTTGTAGCCACACTGCTTGTTTCTAGCCTGGTCCCAGATCTGTTTGACAATGACCATCGGAGTTGACAAGATGGCACAAACAGATCTGGGACCAGGCTAGCTTGTAGTGTTGGTGCTTTTGATACATAGCTGACCTGGTGGTAAATCCTACCACATCAATTGACACAGATTGTCTGGCAAATGAGCTAGTGTTATAAACAGCCAGGTCTCTGTCTGAGTGTGTACTGATTCTATACCCTGCCTGACTGGTTGATCTCTAGTGTTATAAACAGCCAGGTCTCTGTCTGAGTGTGTACTGATTCTATACCCTGCCTGACTGGTTGATCTCTAGTGTTATAAACAGCCAGGTCTCTGTCTGAGTGTGTACTGATTCTATACCCTGCCTGACTGGTTGATCTCTAGTGTTATAAACAGCCAGGTCTCTGTCTGAGTGTGTACTGATTCTATACCCTGCCTGACTGGTTGATCTCTAGTGTTATAAACAGCCAGGTCTCTGTCTGAGTGTGTACTGATTCTATACCCTGCCTGACTGGTTGATCTCTAGTGTTATAAACAGCCAGGTCTCTGTCTGAGTGTGTACTGATTCTATACCCTGCCTGACTGGTTGATCTCTAGTGTTATAAACAGCCAGGTCTCTGTCTGAGTGTGTACTGATTCTATACCCTGCCTGACTGGTTGATCTCTAGTGTTATAAACAGCCAGGTCTCTGTCTGAGTGTGTACTGATTCTATACCCTGCCTGACTGGTTGATCTCTAGTGTTATAAACAGCCAGGTCTCTGTCTGAGTGTGTACTGATTCTATACCCTGCCTGACTGGTTGATCTCTAGTGTTATAAACAGCCAGGTCTCTGTCTGAGTGTGTACTGATTCTATACCCTGCCTGACTGGTTGATCTCTAGTGTTATAAACAGCCAGGTCTCTGTCTGAGTGTGTACTGATTCTATACCCTGCCTGACTGGTTGATCTCTAGTGTTATAAACAGCCAGGTCTCTGTCTGAGTGTGTACTGATTCTATACCCTGCCTGACTGGTTGATCTCTAGTGTTATAAACAGCCAGGTCTCTGTCTGAGTGTGTACTGATTCTATACCCTGCCTGACTGGTTGATCTCTAGTGTTATAAACAGCCAGGTCTCTGTCTGAGTGTGTACTGATTCTATACCCTGCCTGACTGGTTAATCTCTAGTGTTATAAACAGCCAGGTCTCTGTCTGAGTGTGTACTGTTATATACCCTGCCTGACTGGTTGATCTCTAGTGTTATAAACAGCCAGGTCTCTGTCTGAGTCTGTACTGATTCTATACCCTGCCTGACTGGTTGATCTCTAGTGTTATAAACAGCCAGGTCTCTGTCTGAGTGTGTACTGATTCTATACCCTGTCTGACTGGTTGATCTCTAGTGTTATAAACAGCCAGGTCTCTGTCTGAGTGTGTACTGATTCTATACCCTGCCTGACTGGTTGATCTCTAGTGTTAGAGATCAACTAGTGTTAGATTGGAGAGCAGAGACAGGATGGTGATGGAATGATGTGTTCTCTCTCTCTCTCTCTGTAGAAAACACACACGTTCAATAGTCTCATGTTATAATGCATCGACCACCCCGGTTTTACCATTCTACAGTACATCACCTATCTACTACAGATACTATAATATACTACAGTACATCACCAGTCTACCACATATATATTTGTTTTATTTTACTAGGAAAGTCAGTTAAGAACAAATTCTTATTTTCATTGACGGCCTAGGAACAGTGGGTTAACTGCCTGTTCAGGGGCAGAACGGCAGATTTGTACCTTGTCAGCTCAGGGGTTTGAACTTGCAACCTTCCGGTTACTAGTCCAACGCTATAACCACTAGGCTACCCTGCCGCCCCCATAAAATACTACAGTATATCACCAGTCTACTACAGATACTATAATATACTACAGTACATCACCAGTCTACCACAGATACTATAAGATACTATAGTACATCACCAGTCTACTACAGATACTATAAGATTCTACAGTACATCACTAGTCTACCACAGACACTATAAGACTATAAGAACATCATAAGATACTACAGTACATCACCTGCTCGATTCATTTTTTTTAGTGAACAAAAATAGTAGTGATTATGAATACTCCCAATATTATTGAGGTTGTAAAAAAAAGAGGGGGGAAAGAGAAAGAGAGAAAGGGAGGCATATAAATACAGAGAGAGAGAGAAAGATGGAGAAATGTAGAGAAAGAGGGAGAGAGGACATGAGAGAGAGAGAAAGAGAGATGGAGAAATGCAGAGAAAGAGGGAGAGAGGACATGAGAGAGAGAGAGAGAGAGAGAGACGGAGAAATGCAGAGAAAGAGGGAGAGAGGACATAAGAGAGAGAGAGAGACAGAGAAATATAGAGAAAGAGGGAGAGAGGACATAAGAGAGGGAGAGAGGAGAGAAGGAGAAATGTAGAGAAAGAGGGAGAGAGGACATAAGAGAGAGAGAGAGACAGGAGAAATGTAGAGAAAGAGGGAGAGAGGACATAAGAGAGAGAGAGAGACAGAGAAATGCAGAGAAAGAGGGAGAGAGGACATAAGAAGAGAGAGAGAGAGAGACAGAGAAATATAGAGAAAGAGGGAGAGAGGACATAAAGAGAGAGAGAGAGAGAAGGAGAAATGTAGAGAAAGAGGGAGAGAGGACATAAGAGAGAGAGAGACTGAGAAATGCAGAGAAAGAGGGAGAGAGGACATAAGAGAGAGAGAGAGAGACGGAGAAATGCAGAGAAAAGAGGGAGAGAGGACATGTAGAGAGGGAGAGAGAGAGCAGGAGAAAGACGGAGAAATGAGAAAGGAGAGAGGACATAAGAGAGAGAGAGAGACAGAGAAATATAGAGAAAGAGGGAGAGAGGACATAAGAGAGAGAGAGAGAGAAGAGGGAGAAAGAGAGAGAGACGGAGAAAGAGAAAGAGGGAGAGAGGACATAAGAGAGAGAGAGAGAGACAGAGAAATATAGAGAAAGAGGGAGAGAGGACATAAGAGAGAGAGAGAGAGAAGGAGAAATGTAGAGAAAGAGGGAGAGAGGACATAAGAGAGAGAGAGAGAGACGGAGAAATGCAGAGAAAGAGGGAGAGAGGACATAAGAGAGAGAGAGAGAGACAGAGAAATATAGAGAAAGAGGGAGAGAGGACATAAGAGAGAGAGAGAGAGAAGGAGAAATGTAGAGAAAGAGGGAGAGAGGACATAAGAGAGAGAGAGAGACAGAGAAATATAGAGAAAGAGGGAGAGAGGACATAAGAGAGAGAGAGAGAGAAGGAGAAATATAGAGAAAGAGGGAGAGAGGACATAAGAGAGAGAGAGAGACAGAGAAATATAGAGAAAGAGGGAGAGAGGACATGAGAGAGAGAGAGAAGGAGAAATGTAGAGAAAGAGGGAGAGAGGACATAAGAGAGAGAGAGAGACAGAGAAATATAGAGAAAGAGGGAGAGAGGACATAAGAGCGAGAGAGACGGAGAAATGCAGAGAAAGAGGGAGAGAGGACATAAGAGAGAGAGAGAGAGACGGAGAAATGCAGAGAAAGAGGGAGAGAGGACATAGAGAGAGAGAGAGACAGAGAAATATAGAGAAAGAGGGAGAGAGGACATAAGAGAGAGAGAGACGGAGAAATGCAGAGAAAGAGGGAGAGAGGAGAGAGAGAGAGAGAGAAATGCAGAGAAAGAGGGAGAGAGGACATAGAGAGAGAGAGAGACAGAGAAATATAGAGAAAGAGGAGAGAGGACATAAGAGAGAGAGAGAGAGAGGATAAAGAGAGAGAGAGAGACGGAGAAATGCAGAGAAAGAGGGAGAGAGGACATAAGAGAGAGAGAGAGAGACGGAGAAATGCAGAGAAAGAGGGAGAGAGGACATAAGAGAGAGAGAGAGACAGAGAAATATAGAGAAAGAGGGAGAGAGGACATAAGAGAGAGAGAGAGAGAAGGAGAAATGCAGAGAAAGAGGGAGAGAGGACATAAGAGAGAGAGAGAGACGGAGAAATGCAGAGAAAGAGGGAGAGAGGACATAAGAGAGAGAGAGAGACAGAGAAATGCAGAGAAAGAGGGAGAGAGGACATAAGAGAGAGAGAGAGAGACGGAGAAATGCAGAGAAAGAGGGAGAGAGGACATAAGAGAGAGAGAGAGACAGAGAAATGCAGAGAAAGAGGGAGAGAGGACATAAGAGAGAGAGAGAGAGACGGAGAAATGCAGAGAAAGAGGGAGAGAGGACATAAGAGAGAGAGAGAGAGACGGAGAAATGCAGAGAAAGAGGGAGAGAGGACATAAGAGAGAGAGAGAGAGACGGAGAAATGCAGAGAAAGAGGGAGAGAGGACATAAGAGAGAGAGCGAGAGAGACGGAGGGAGAAAGACAAAGGGAGGTTAGGTTGGAGGAAGAGATTGAGGTGTGTTCAGCAGAGGGTGAGATCATTACCCTGTTCCAGTGAGCTGCACATTTGTGATATTGCAGAATATGTTTGGAAGGACACACCTGCGTTTAGAATCTACCCATGGTGCATCTGTATTCCTTGTTGTTGTCAGTGGAGGAGGGGTGCTGATGAAGTCCTGGTTTCATTAACAACAGAGCGACCCAGACCATTAATCACCTGGTTACAGGGGGTACGGAGGAGAGTGAGAGGGGTGGAGGGTACCAAGACGGCTCCTAACGGTCCGCTGATTACAATAACTGTGCACAGATAATGAAATTGTCTCTTGTCTCAATCACTGAGAAATTAGACAGTTGGGAGAAACACAGTGGGTGGTTTGAGAACTGTGGCTTTCGGGCAAGATGGCAGCACTTCCTCTGACACATGTTTGGTGCAGAGTGTGTATGCATCTCACCTACAGTACGTGTTACAGCTTCCATCAATACATCGTAACTGTAGTGGCTAAATTGTCCAATATAATTGTCCCAATACAATTTCCATCTGAATCCTTTAGCCACACTAGACGCTTACAAATCCAATGTCCAGAGTTTGATTCAAGTTGAACAATAATAATACATTTATTGGTCGCTCTAGAATTCTACCAAAACGACTTGTGAT
>NW_024609801.1:470000-500000 GCF_018296145.1 Oncorhynchus tshawytscha
AAATGTGGCAAAAGGTCGCAAAGTTCAAGGGGGCCAAATACTTTCGCAAGGCACTGTACCGGCATGCACGCACACGCCAACCAGTTGTAGGTTTATGGTACTGTATGTATTCATTTGTGGATGTCCATCATCCATTTTGTACAAAATGTTACTAATTTGCAATATGTATAATATGTTACGAATTCCAATTTGTTGTGGCTAATGTTAGCTAGGCTTGGGGTAGGGGTTAAGGTTAGGTTTAGCATTTGTATTTGATTTACTTTTACTGAACCAGGCAAGTCAGTTAAGAACAAATTCTTTTTTACAATTAGGGCCTACCGTTAGGGTTAAGGGTTTGAGGTAGGGTAGAGATTAGGTAATGGTTAGGTTTAGGGGAAGGGTTATCTAACATGCTAAGTAGTTGCTATTAATTATTTTAAGTAGTAAGCGGTCGCAAAGTTTCTAATTAGCTAAAATGCTAAAGTTGTGATTTGAACACGCAACCTTTGGGTTGCTAGACGTTCGTGTCACACGCCCACCCATCCTCCCTGACCAACCACACTCCTTTATTACACACCCACCCATCAACCCTGACCAACCACACTCCTTCATTACACACCCACCCATCCACCCTGACCAACCACACTCCTTTATTACACACCCACCCATCCACCCTGACCAACCACACTCCTTCATTACACACCCACCCATCCACCCTGACCAACCACACTCCTTCATTACACACCCACCCATCCACCCTGACCAACCACCCTCCTTCATTACACACCCACCATCCACCCTGACCAACCACCCTCCTTCATTACACACCCACCCATCCACCCTGACCAACCACCCTCCTTCATTACACACCCACCCATCCACCCTGACCAACCACACTCCTTCATTACACACCCACCCATCCACCCTGACCAACCACACTCCTTCATTACACACCCACCCATCCACCCTGACCAACCACCCTCCTTCATTACACACCCACCCATCCACCCTGACCAACCACCCTCCTTCATTACACACCCACCCATCCACATCCACCCTGACCAACCACACTCCTTCATTACACACCCACCCATCCACCCTGACCAACCACACTCCTTCATTACACACCCACCCATCCACCCTGACCAACCACACTCCTTCATTACATGTCCACCCATCCACCCTGACCAACCACACTCCTTCATTACACGTCCACCCATCCACCCTGACCAACCACACTCCTTCATTACACGTCCACCCATCCACCCTGATCAACCACACTCCTTCATTACACGTCCACCCATCCACCCTGACCAACCACACTTCACTTTGTTTTTCCCTTAATTAACCTTCTGTCTTATGTAACCATACCAACATAACATCCTAACATATCATACACATCAAAGATTTACGTTTACTATGTTACCTCTACTCTTTGAAGCCGCGCACACACACACACACACACACACACACACACACACACACACACACACACACACACACACACACACACACACACACACACACACACACACACACACACACACACACACACACCGTCACCATGCAGGGCCTTAATGGTATTCGTATCTCTGGGCCCATTTGATGTGCATTTACAACATAGCTAAAGATTCCTAGTGTACCTCAGCTCTGGCCTCTAGAAATTATGAAGGGAGAGAGAGATGTTGCTATGTGCCTATAAGAGAGGGAATCCTGATAGGAGAAGGGAGGGAGAGATGTTGCTATGTGCCTATAAGACAGGGTATCCTGATAGGAGAAGGGAGGGAGAGATGTTGCTATGTGCCTATAAGACAGGGTATCCTGATAGAAGAAGGGAGGGAGAGATGTTGCTATGTGCCTATAAGACAGGGTATCCTGATAGAAGAAGGGAGAGAGAGATGGGAGATGACAGTGGTCACTGGGGAACACACACAAACACACACGTACACCCACTCACAAACCAATTTCTCCAGCATGAGCTACCGTATACAGCTATTCAAGCTAACACCTCGTGGAGATTACAGACACTCTCAGTACAGTCCACTGTTCGCACACAGTCCCGCTTCACACACTCCATCACACACACTCCATCACACACAGTCTATCGCACACAGTGTATCACACAGACTTGATCATGACTGTGATGTGCCAGGGAAATGTGAAGGAGCAGATCATCACCGCTATCAGCCTCTTCTAAAAGCCCTTCTCTGTGATGGGAGAGACAGAGAGGGAAGTGTAACTAGCTGGCTCCAGGCACCGGTGACTGTGTGTTTGTGTGTGTTTGAGTGTGTGTGTAGTAGGTAGCAGTGCAGGAGGCAGTGTGACTATGTGTGAAACATCCACTATACATGTAGGATGTAACTTGACATGGATCTACTATGTTTATAAGCATGTTGGTTAATTAGTATTAGATGGTCATGAATGCGGAGTGACTACAGTAGCAGATGAATGTGGAGTGACTACAGTAGCAGATGAATGTGGAGTGACTACAGTAGCAGATGAATGTGGAGTGACTACAGTAGCAGATGAATGCGGAGTGACTACAGTAGCAGATGAATGTGGAGTGACTACAGTAGCAGATGAATGTGGAGTGACTACAGTAGCAGATGAATGTGAAGTGACTACAGTAGCAGATGAATGCGGAGTGACTACAGTAGCAGATGAATGTGGAGTGACTACAGTAGCAGATGAATGTGGAGTGACTACAGTAGCAGATGAATGTGGAGTGACTACAGTAGCAGATGAATGTGGAGTGACTACAGTAGCAGATGAATGTGGAGTGACTACAGTAGCAGATGAATGTGGAGTGACTACAGTAGCAGATGAATGTGGAGTGACTACAGTAGCAGATGAATGTGGAGTGACTACAGTAGCAGATGAATGTGGAGGATATGTCCCAAATGCCACCCTATTCCCTTTATAGTGCACTACTAAGGCCAAAGGGATCTGGTCAACAGTTGTGCCCTATTTTGAGAATACGGTTTGCCATTTGGGAGGCATCTGAGGTATTCTGCCCATTCGGTTTTAGTCTTCCATTAATCCGTCTCTTTGTGAGGCTCCTCTTGGCCTCTTCTCCACCTCTGTCACACTGTTATCCCAAGCAGCAAGCTGCCTCCCATATTGAGATGACGTGGACACCGGCCACTAGAGGCAACAGTGAGCACTGTTACCTTTCAAGTCAGTTTTGGTTTTGCTAGGGTGTTGTTGACTGGGATGGTGGATGGTGGTAAGCATCTGCCTCTGTTACCAAAGGTTGCAACTTCAAATCCAGCGATAGAAGGTATTTTTTAAAGTTCTGTTTTAAGCCTATTCCAAACCTTAACCCTTACCTTCAAACTTCAAAATGTGATGTTTGAGAAACATGGATGAACTTCTGTGAGAGTGAGAACTAGCTGATAGAATGTGAGCTAGTTGATAGACTGTGAGAGCTAGTTGATAGACTGTGAGAGCTAGTTGATAGACTGTGAGAGCTAGTTGATAGACTGTGAGAACTAGCTGATAGACTGTGAGAGCTAGTTGATAGACTGTGAGAACTAGTTGATAGACCGTGAGAGCTAGTTGATAGACTGTGAGAACTAGCTGATAGACTGTGAGAGCTAGCTGATAGACTGTGAGAACTAGCTGATAGACTGTGAGAACTAGTTGATAGACTGTGAGAACTAGCTGATAGACTGTGAGAACTAGTTGATAGACTGTGAGAACTAGCTGATAGACTGTGAGAGTGAGAACTAGTTGATAGACTGTGAGAACTAGTTGATAGACTGTGAGAGCTAGTTGATAGACTGTGAGAACTAGTTGATAGACTGTGAGAACTAGCTGATAGACTGTGAGAACTAGTTGATAGACTGTGAGAGCTAGTTGATAGACTGTGAGAGCTAGTTGATAGACTGTGTGAGCTAGTTGATAGACCGTGAGAGCTAGTTGATAGACTGTGCGAGCTAGTTGATAGACCGTGAGAGCTAGTTGATAGACTGTGCGAGCTAGTTGATAGACTATGAGAGCTACCTCATTTGGCCACCTTTCCTTCCAGTTCTCTGCTGCCTGTGACTGGAACGAATTGCAAAAATCGCTGAAGTTGGAGACTTTTATCTCCCTCACCAACTTTATACATCTGCTATCTGAGCAGCTAACCGATCGCTGCAGCTGTACATAGTCCATCGGTAAATAGCCCACCCATTTTACCTACCTCATCCCCATACTGTTTTTATTTATTTACTTTTCTGCTCTTTTGCACACCAGTATCTCTACCTGTACATGACCATCTGATCATTTATCACTCCAGTGTTAATCTGCTAAATTGTAATTATTCGCCTACCTCCTCATGCCCTTTGCACACAATGTATATAGACTCTTTTTTAAAAATGTTCTACTGTGTTATTGACTTGTTTATTGTTTACTCCATGTGTAACTCTGTGTTGTTGTCTGTTCACACTGCTTTATCTTATGTTTTATCTTGGACAGGTCGCAGTTGTAAATGAGAACTTGTTCTCAACTAGCCTACCTGGTTAAATAAAGGTGAAATTAAAAAAAATAGATTGTGAGAGCTAGTTGATAGACTGTGAGAGCTAGTTGATAGACTGTGAGAGCTAGTTGATAGACTGTGAGAGCTAGTTGATAGACTGTGAGAGCTAGTTGATAGACTGTGAGAGCTAGTTGATAGACTGTGAGAGCTAGTTGATAGACTGTGAGAGCTAGTTGATAGACTGTGAGAGCTAGTTGATAGACTGTGAGAGCTAGTTGATAGACTGTGAGAGCTAGTTGATAGACTGTGAGAGCTAGTTGATAGACTGTGAGAGCTAGTTGATAGACTGTGAGAAGCTAGTTGATAGACTGTGAGAGCTAGTTGATAGACTGAGAGCTAGTTGATAGACTGTGAGAGCTAGTTGATAGACTGTGAGAGAGTTGAGACTGTGAGAGCTAGTTGATAGACTGTGAGAGCTAGTTGATAGACTGTGAGAGCTAGTTGATAGACTGTGAGAGCTAGTTGATAGACTGTGAGAGCTAGTTGATAGACTGTGAGAGCTAGTTGATAGACTGTGAGAGCTAGTTGATAGACTGAGAGATAGTTGATAGACCGTGAGAGCTAGTTGATAGACTGTGAGAGCTAGTTGATAGACTGTGAGAGCTAGTTGATAGACCATGAGAGCTAGTTGATAGACTAGTTGATAGACTGTGAGAGCTAGTTGATAGACTGTGAGAGCTAGTTGATAGACTGTGAGAGCTAGTTGATAGACTGTGAGAGCTAGTTGATAGACCTGAGAGTTGATAGACTGTGAGAGCTAGATAGACTGTGAGAGCTAGTTGATAGACTGTGAGAGCTAGTTAATAGACTGTGAGAGCTAGTTGATAGACCATGAGAGCTAGTTGATAGACCGTGAGAGCTAGTTGATAGACTATGAGAGCTAGTTGATAGACCATGAGAGCTAGTTGATAGACCGTGAGAGCTAGTTGATAGACCGTGAGAGCTAGTTGATAGACTGTGAGAGCTAGTTGATAGACTGTGAGAGCTAGTTGATAGACTGTGAGAACTAGCTGATAGACTGTGAGAGCTAGTTGATAGACTGTGAGAGCTAGTTGATAGACTGTGAGAGCTAGTTGATAGACTATGAGAGCTACCTCATTTGGCCACCTTTCCTTCCAGTTCTCTGCTGCCTGTGACTGGAACGAATTGCAAAAATCGCTGAAGTTGGAGACTTTTATCTCCCTCACCAACTTTATACATCTGCTATCTGAGCAGCTAACCGATCGCTGCAGCTGTACATAGTCTATCGGTAAATAGCCCACCCATTTTACCTGCCTCATCCCCATACTGTTTTTATTTATTTACTTTTCTGCTCTTTTGCATACCAGTATCTCTACATGTACATGACCATCTGATCATTTATCACTCCAGTGTTAATCTGCTAAATTGTAATTATTCGCCTACCTCCTCATGCCTTTTGCACACAATGTATATAGACTCTTTTTTTTAAATGTTCTACTGTGTTATTGACTTGTTTATTGTTTACTGCATGTGTAACTCTGTGTTGTTGTCTGTTCACACTGCTTTATCTTATGCTTTATCTTGGCCAGGTCGCAGTTGTAAATGAGAACTTGTTCTCAACTAGCCTACCTGGTTAAATAAAGGTGAAATTTAAAAAAATAGATTGTGAGACCTAGTTGATAGATTGTGAGAGCTAGTTGATAGACTGTGAGAGCTAGTTGATAGACCGTGAGAGCTAGTTGATAGACTGTGAGAGCTAGTTGATAGACTGTGAGAGCTAGTTGATAGACTGTGAGAGCTAGTTGATAGACTGTGAGAGCTAGTTGATAGACTGTGAGAGCTAGTTGATAGACTGTGAGAGCTAGTTGATAGACTGTGAGAGCTAGTTGATAGACCGTGAGAGCTAGTTGATAGACTGTGAGAGCTAGTTGATAGACTGTGAGAGCTAGTTGATAGACTGTGAGAGCTAGTTGATAGACTGTGAGAGCTAGTTGATAGACTATGAGAGCTAGTTAATAGACTGTGAGAGCTAGTTGATAGACTGTGAGAGCTAGTTGATAGACTGTGAGAGCTAGTTGATAGACTGTGAGAGCTAGTTGATAGACTGTGAGAGCTAGTTGATAGACTGTGAGAGCTAGTTGATAGACTGTGAGAGCTAGTTGCTGTGAGAGCTAGTTGATAGACTGTGAGAGCTAGTTGATAGACTGTGAGAGCTAGTTGATAGACCATGAGAGCTAGTTGATAGACCGTGAGAGCTAGTTGATAGACCGTGAGAGCTAGTTGATAGACTATGAGAGCTAGTTGATAGACCATGAGAGCTAGTTGATAGACCATGAGAGCTAGTTGATAGACCGTGAGAGCTAGTTGATAGACTGTGAGAGCTAGTTGATAGCTGAGAGCTAGTTGATAGACTGTGAGAGCTAGTTGATAGACTGTGAGAGCTAGTTGATAGACCGTGAGAGCTAGTTGATAGACTGTGAGAGCTAGTTGATAGACTGTGAGAGCTAGTTGATAGACTGTGAGAGCTAGTTGATAGACTGTGAGAGCTAGTTGATAGACCATGAGAGCTAGTTGATAGACCGTGAGAGCTAGTTGATAGACTATGAGAGCTAGTTGATAGACCATGAGAGCTAGTTGATAGACCATGAGAGCTAGTTGATAGACTATGAGAGCTAGTTGATAGACTGTGAGAGCTAGTTGATAGACTAGATGAGAGCTAGTTGATAGACTATGAGAGCTAGTTTGATGAGAGCTAGTTGATAGACCATGAGAGCTAGTTGATAGACTATGAGAGCTAGTTGATAGACTGTGAGAGCTAGTTGATAGACTGTGAGAGCTAGTTGATAGACTGTGAGAGCTAGTTGATAGACTGTGAGAGCTAGTTGATAGACTGAGAGCTAGTTAATAGACCGTGAGAGCTAGTTGATAGACTGTGAGAGCTAGTTGATAGACTATGAGAGCTAGTTGATAGACCATGAGAGCTAGTTGATAGACCGTGAGAGCTAGTTGATAGACCGTGAGAGCTAGTTGATAGACCGTGAGAGCTAGTTGATAGACCGTGAGAGCTAGTTGATAGACCATGAGAGCTAGTTGATAGACCGTGAGAGCTAGTTGATAGACCATGAGAGCTAGTTGATAGACCATGAGAGCTAGTTGATAGACCGTGAGAGCTAGTTGATAGACTGTGAGAGCTAGTTGATATATTATCTCTCTCTCTCTTACCATCTTTTTTTCTCTGTATGTTTCTATCCTTCTTTTGTTTATCCCCCTATCTGGATCTCTGTCTTTTAATTCCACTATTGCTCTCTCTAGCTCCTTTCTTCTTCATCCCTCCTTCTACTGTGTTTCTGTATCTGTCAAAAACAGTCGTGCACACGCAGGGAAGCCCTGACTCTCCCCTCTCAGTCCTGCTGGGCTTTACTGCATGATATCATGGGCTGTGGAAGGGAAAAGGCTAGATGTTTATTTTAACCCAAAGAAGAAGCTGACAGCCCTGCTAAAGAGCTGCGGAGAAACATGTAATTTAGGTATCAGCAAGCTCCCGTGGAAATGCGGCAAAGAGCACTGAAAACACAGTGATGGACAAACAAATTGCAGAGAGGAAAAGAGTTGAAGAGTAAAAGATGGGGGAGAAGAGAAGGGATGGAAGTTTGAGAGTGGGCAAGAGAACGACATAATAAGGCAGAAAGAGACGACAATCCATTCTGTGAATATCCAGTTGAACAACACGGCACGTTATTGTGGCGGATCTTCTTGTGATTTTCTTTCCCCCAGATTTGAACCTTGGGCCATTTTTCACTATCTGTGTCTTTGTGTGACTGTATAAAAGAACATAATTGTAGTGTAACTAGATGGGAGCTGTACAGGCTGGGATTATTGTATGCGTACCATTTGTACAAGCAGGTTTTTTCTGTAGTGTATTGTAAGCATGATGGCTGGGCACCGGCAGGTGCTTCGCCTGGAAGCAGACCTTAATATTCAAATTGTGTTTTTCCTCACTGTTACTGAGCAGAGATTATAACATTGTTGAGTTTATACTGGAGATTGTGCTATGTACTCTGAAATAGGATTGCTGTGTCTAGAGCAGAGCAGCATTGTGCTGGATCAGAAGGTGTTTGACCACCTGTTCTCTCAGTGTGTGTGTGTGTGTGTGTGTGTGTGTGTGTGTGTGTGTGTGTGTGTGTGTGTGCTCCCCCTTTCCTAGCTGTCACTTTGATGCACAAGGTAATCAGGCCGGCTAATGAAGTCCTCGGGCATGTTAATGACTGTCTAAACTCCCTGTAAGACTCTCTCTCCCTCTCCCCTCCGCCAACGGGACACTACACACCCCGTTCCCACGCCTCCATACCACACAGGTCAGCGTTTCCATTTAAATCCAATTACCCACGGCATATTTCATTCTCAGGCCCGGGTCTTCAGCGGCAACAGAAACAAGAAAACAACTCATTGCAGGCATCAGTCATCAATGAAAATGAATCGATGCAATAATGTGACAGGTAATATAAGGAGTTGGGACGCAAATAGAATAGACCACCGAAAGGACCTGGTTGAGATCTCCTTGGTATTCTACTCTCTCTGCTCTCCCCCTGAACTTCAGGCCTTATTGATTTGGAGTAGTTCTTTTTAATTTCATTGTTGACAGGAACACGATACCGTGTGTATATTATTTTCTATTATTGCTCCATAACTTACGTACATCCGTGGAATTATAGTCATTTTCTGTTGTTTTTAAGGGGTTGGTTCTCCATCAGTTTCTTGTCAACGCTGTGACACGTTTGGTAATGACTTTATCCACGGCGACAGAATGCGTATTGAAATAGATTGAAGGTATTGTGAAAGGAAGATGAGCGTGTATTGGGGGATTCATTCCTCTGTCCTCTGGCCGGGAGGCGCCGAGAATGATTGCGTTTGTCATAGTTTTGTCTTTCATTAGAAGTGGAGATCGAAGCAGTGTCCTTCTTTTCCCCCTCCGCTGTTCTGCACGGAGCAGGGCACAAAGTCAATACAGTATAAAACTAGTCAGCCATTCAGAGCACTGAAGCTGAGTGCACCAAGCTGGACGAGGAGAAGAGGAGGAGGGTTACACCGGGTCAAATCAACAAAGGTGCGAACATAAAAGTATTTTCTTCGAGAGTCTTCCTTGTAAAATCAGTGTATGTTTTCTGAAAGATTCGCTTGGCATTGAAGGTAACCCGAGCTCGCTACGGTGGTGCGGCATTCACAAAAGCACACGCAATGTCAACGTTTTCTGCATCGTTAGAGAACAGAGGTGAACCTCCGCTTCCACCAACAACAAGGTCTCCCAGGCTTTTAGTCTACACGTGCAGGAGTGAACCGCAGACCGTTAATGTGTTTCCCTTATCACCGGCAGAAAGATAACAGCTCCTACAATCCCACCCTGGACAGGCGCACACAGCACTCAGCCTTCAATACCACACCGCATCTCAGAACCAACTCCAAAAGCTTTTCACACTGACTTTAAACCTTCTCATGTGTTTATCTTGGATGAATAAACAGCGTCGCGCGAAGGAGAAGGTAGACAGTAGAGGTTACAACTGTGTACTTTTGTTACGATCCGGCATTCATGTCGAGGACCCAATTGCTGGATCTTTCAACAGCGAAGCAAAACTCTGTGTTCTCTTTGTGAGTGATGCTGGTAGCTGCAGACACTGATGGATGGATAGATACAGTGCCTTGCAAAAGTATTCATCCCCGTTGGAGTTTTTCCTAATTTGTTGCATTAGAACCTGTCATTTAAATGGATTTGATTTGGTTTTCATATGATGGACATACACAAAATAGTTCAAATTGGGGAAGTGAAATGAACAAAAAGAACTCCCCCCTTTGCTATGAAGCCCCTAAATAAGATCTGGTGCAACCAATTACCTTCAGCAGTCACATAATTAGTTAAATGAAGTACACCTGTGTTTAATCTAAGTGTCACAGGGTCTGTCACATGATCTGAGTATATATACACACACCTGTTCTGAAAGGCCCCAGAGTCTGCAACACCACTAAGCAAGGGGCACCACCAAGCAAGCGGCACCATGAAGACCAAGGAGCTCTCCAAACAGGTCAGGGACAAAGTTGTGGAGAAGTACAGATCAGGGTTGGATTATAAATAAAATATTGAAATTTTGAACATCCCACGGAGGACCATTAAATACATTATTAAAAAAATGGAAGGAATATGGCACAACAAACCTGCCAAGAGAGGGCTGCCCACCAAAACTCATGGACCAGGCAAGGAGGGCATTAATCAGAGCGGCAACAAAAAGACCAAAGATAAGGAAGGAGGAGCTGCAAAGCTCCACAGCGGAGATTGGAGTATCTGTCCACAGGACAACTTTAAGCCGTACACTCCACAGAGCTGGGCTTTATGGAGGAGTGGACGGAAAAAAGCCATTGCTCAATGAAAAAAATAAGCAAACACGTTTGGGGTTCACCAAAAGGCTTGTGGGAGACTCCACAAATATATGGAAGAAGGTGCTCTGGTCAGATGAGATTAAAATGTAGCTTTTTGGCCATCAAGGAAAATGCTATGTCTGGCGCAAAATCACCCCGAGAACACCATCCCAGCATCATGCTGTGGGGATGTTTTTCATCGTCAGGGACTGGGAAACTGGTCAGAATTGAAGGAATGATGGATGGCGCTAAATACAGGGAAATTCTTGAGGAAAACCTGTTTCAGTCTTCCAGAGATCTGAGACTGGGACAGAGGTTCATCTTTCAGCAGGACAATGATCCTCAGCATACTGCTAAATCAACACTCAAGTGGTTTAAGGGGAAACATTTAAATGTCTTGGAATGACCTAGTCAAAGCCCAGACCTCAATCCATTTGAGAATCTGTGGTATGACTTAAAGATTGCTGTGCACCAGCAGGAACCCATCCAACTTGAAGGAGCTTGAGAAGATTTGCATTGAAGAATGGGCAAAAATCCCAGTGTCCAGATGTGCCAAGCTAGTAGAGACATATCCCAAGAGACTTGCAGCTGTATTTGCTGCAAAAGGTGTCTCTACAAAGTATTGACTTGGGGGGGGTGAATAGTTATGAACGATCAAGTTTTCTATGTTTTTGTCATATATATTGTTTATTTCACCCCCAAAAATATTTTGCACCTTCAAAGTGGCAGGGATGTTGTGTAAATCAAATTGTACAAACCCCCCCAAAATATGTTTTAATTCCAGGTTGTAAGGCAACAAAATAGGAAAAATGTGAAGGGGGGTGAATACTTTCGCAAGCCACAGTAACTGAAGATAAGGACTAGAGGTCACCCGATTATGATATTTCAATGCCGATACCAATACCGATTATTGGAGGACCAAAAAAAGCCGATACTGATTAATCAGTATATATATATATATATATACAGTGGGGCAAAAAAGTATTTAGTCAGCCACCAATTGTGCAAGTTCTCCCACTTAAAAAGATGAGAGAGGCCTGTAATTTTCATCATAGGTACACTTCAACTATGACAGACACAATTGTAAAAAAAATCCAGAAA
The DNA here is from genome assembly GCF_018296145.1 of Oncorhynchus tshawytscha. Taxonomy (NCBI): domain Eukaryota; kingdom Metazoa; phylum Chordata; class Actinopteri; order Salmoniformes; family Salmonidae; genus Oncorhynchus; species Oncorhynchus tshawytscha. The sequence continues at coordinate 481,969 of NW_024609801.1, forward strand.
ATCACATTGTAGGATTTTTAATGAATTTATTTGCAAATTATGGTGGAAAATAAGTATTTGGTCACCTACAAACAAGCAAGATTTCTGGCTCTCACAGATCTGTAACTTATTCTTTAAGAGGCTTCTCAGTCCTCCACTCGCTACCTGTATTAATGGCACCTGTTTGAACTTGTTATCAGTATATAAGACACTGTCCACAACCTCAAACAGTCATACTCCAAACTCCACTATGGCCAAGACCAAAGAGCTGTCAAAGGACACCAGAAACAAAATTGTAGACCTGCACCAGGCTGGGAAGACTGAATCTGCAATAGGTAAGCAGCTTGGTTTGAAGAAATCCACTGTGGGAGCAATTATTAGGAAATGGAAGACATACAAGACCACTGATAATCTCCCTCGATCTGGGGCTCCACGCAAGATCTCACCCCGTGGGGCCAAAATGATCACAAGAACGGTGAGCAAAAATCTCAGAACCACACAGGGGGACCTAGTGAATGACCTGCAGAGAGCTGGGACCAAAGTAACAAAGCCTACCATCAGTAACACACTACGCTGCCAGGGACTCAAATCCTGCAGTGCCAGACGTGTCCCCCTGCTTAAGCCAGTACATGTCCAGGCTCGTCTGAAGTTTGCTAGAGAGCATTTGGATGATCCAGAAGAAGATTGGGAAAATGTCATATGGTCAGATGAAACCAAAATAGAACTTTTTGGTAAAAACTCAACTCGTCGTGTTTGGAGGACAAAGAATGCTGAGTTGCATCCAAAGAACACCATACCTACTGTGAAGCATGGGGGTGGAAACATCATGCTTTGAGGCTGTTTTTCTGCAAAGGGACCAGGACGACTGATCCATGTAAAGGAAAGAATGAATGGGGCCATGTATCGTGAGATTTTGAGTGAAAACCTCCTTCCATCAGCAAGGGCATTGACGATGAAACGTGGCTGGGTCTTTCAGCATGACAATGATCCCAAACACACTGCCTGGGCAACGAAGGAGTGGCTTCGTAAGAACCATTTCAAGGACCTGGAGTGGCCTAGCCAGTCTCCAGATCTCAACCCCATAGAAAATCTTTGGAGGGAGTTGAAAGACCGTGTTGCCCAGCAACAGCCCCAAAACATTACTGCTCTAGAGGAGATCTGCATGGAGGAATGGGCCAAAATACCAGCAACAGTGTGTGAAAAACTTGTGAAGACTTACAGAAAACGTTTGACCTCTGTCATTGCCAACAAAGGGTATATAACAAAGTATTGAGATAAACTTTTGTTATTGACCAAATACTTATTTTCCACCATAATTTGCTAATAAATTCATTAAAAATCCTTCAATGTGATTTTCTGGATTTTTTTTCCCTCATTTTGTCTGTCATAGTTGAAGTATACCTATGATGAAAATTACAGGTCTCTCTCATCTTTTTAAGTGGAGAACTTGCACAATTGGTGGCTGACTAAATACTTTTTTGCCCCACTCTATACTTTGCCAGGGCTTGTGGTGAGAGGTTATTGTCGTCAGGACGACTTTTCTTTTCACTATTCCCTAGAAGGTTTGTCGCGTGGCGGACCCGATTTTCATAACTCATGTTCTACATATCCTCCTCTTGTTGTGTAATGGTCAGTATGTTAGACTGTGACATCCCCTGGCTGGGCCGCCTTAAATAACGACGAAAGAAGTAGACATTTCTGCCACTGTCAGAGCTATCCTTATCGAGTGCAAAATCGCTACCGACTCGAATGGCTTTCAGCTGTACCGCTTCCCTATAGGGCGAAGAGTGTATTTAAAAGTTCAGCCACCATTATTTCATCATAATATCATTTGGCTACCATTAGCTCCGAGCCAGGAGAGTGCTCTTCACACACTAGTGTAGTTACTCAGGCCCTGCTCCTGGGGAGAGGGGATAATGAGATTTATAAACAAAAGGGAGCCATTTTGGCAGGCGCTCGCGTACCTCAATGGGGCTCTCCCATTCACAATGGTCAGAGATGAAAAGGAGTTAACAATGAACAATAGACACTAATCCTTTCTCTCTTCAGCAGATTTAGCTCACGCTCGCCGCCATCTCTCCCTTAAATGCCTGTTTACAGTATGGCCCTAGCTACAAACAGGTGATAGTGAGCCCAGAGCTAGATACACACGTGTGAGGAGTTTACAGCACTGAGCGACGGCGGGGTTTTATATCCTTTCATCTTCTGTATGAGGATGAAACTGTATTGTATTCTCTCTGCATCCTTTCTCATCCTCTCTCTCTGCATCTCTCTCTCTCTCTCTCTCTCTCTCTCTCTCCTTTCTCATCCTCTCTCTCTCTCTCTCTCTCTGCATCCTTTCTCATCCTCTCTCTCTCTCTCTCTGCATCCTTTCTCATCCTCTCTGTCTCTGCATCCTTTCTCATCCTCTCTCTCTCTGCATCCTTTCTCATCCTCTCTCTCTCTGCATCCATCCTTTCCTCATCCTCTCTCTCTGCATCCTTTCTCATCCTCTCTCTCATCCTGCATCCTTTCTCATCCTCTCTCTCTCTGCATCCTTTCTCATCCTCTCTCTCTCTGCATCCTTTCTCATCCTCTCTCTGCATCCTTTCTCATCTCTCTCTCTCTGCATCCTTTCTCATCTCTCTCTCTCTCATCCTTTCTCATCCTCTCTCTCTCTGCATCCTCCCTCTCATCCTTTAGTCTCTCTCTCATCCTTTCTCATCTCTCTCTCTCTCTGCATCCTTTCTCATCTCTCTCTCTCTGCATCCTTTCGCATCCTTCTCTCTCTCTGCATCCTTTCTCATCTCTCTCTCTCTCTCTCTCTGTCTGCATCCTTTCTCATCTCTCTCTCTCTGCATCCTTTCTCATCCTCTCTCTCTCTCTCTCTCTGTCTGCATCCTTTCTCATCCTCTCTCTTTAGTCTTCTCTCTCTGCATCCTTTCTCATCCTTTCTCTTTATCTCTCTCTCTCTCTCTCTCTCTCTGCATCCTTTCATCCTCTCTCTCTCTGCATCCTTTCATCCTCTCTCTCTCTCTCTCTCTGTCTCTCTCTCTCTCTCTGCATCCTTTCTCATCCTCTCTCTCTCTGCATCCTTTCTCATCCTCTCTCTCTCTCTCTCTCTCTGCATCCTTTCTCATCCTCTCTCTCATCTCTCTCTCTCTCTGCATCCTTTCTCTCTCTCTCTCATCTCTCATCCTCTCATCCTCTCTCTCTTTAGTCTGCATCCTTTCTCATCCTCTCTCTCTTTAGTCTCTCATCTCTCTCTGCATCCTTTCTCATCCTCTCTCTCTTTAGTCCTCTCTCTCTCTCTGCATCCTTTCTCATCTCTCTCTCTCTCTCTCTCTCTCTCTGCATCCTTTCTCATCCTCTCTCTCTTTAGTCCTCTCTCTCTCTCTGCATCCTTTCATTCTCTCTCTCTCTTTAGTCCTCTCTCTCTCTCTCTGCATCCTTTCTCATCCTCTCTCTCTCTCTCTCTCTCTCTCTCTCTCTCTATCTCTCTCATTTCTTAACACTCCCATGCTGGGTCACTTCAATTTTTAAATAGACAAAAAAGGACCCCAAGTAGTATATTCAGTGTCTGATGAGCTGGCCTGTGAAGAGACTGACTGTAATCATAGAAAGCTGCTCTGAGCTGTGGGCTGGCAGGGAGTCGGGCAGTGCCAGGGACTCCTATAGGAGAGAGGGGCCTGAGATGAATTGGACAGTCTTGCTCTGTGAGATTCCTCTGACAAGAGCGTGGCTAGCACGATGAAACCAGATGAAAACACCTTAACATTAGTCTCTCAGTCCACTGTGCCCAATACTCCAAAATACATCAAGGCTTCTCAGCTCTGTGGGTTGAGTTTAATTGGAACTTTGTTCGACGAGAAAGAGAGTGACGGAGAGAATTGGCGGAGAAGTTTAGTTGCCTAATGGCCGTCTACATTGAGCTGAGGATTTGAAAAGAAAACGGCCTCGCGTTTGTTCTTCTTTGTCCAGGTTCTGTCTGTAATTTTAGTGGTGTCAGTATGTAGACGGGCCTATAGCGGATGTTGTGACGTTGAAATGAGGGCGATGAGGTTAACAGTGGAAAGAAACGTTTGCATCACATCAATGCAGAACAAAACGGTTCTCCATGTTTTCACGTGCTTAGAGTGTTGCTATGGCTTTTGGCGTCAGTATTTCGCATGGGTTATTGTCACGAATACACAGGGAGTCAGGAAGCAGGTGCAGAAGGAGAGTTTAATAACAATGATGAAAGACAAATGAACAAAACAGGCCATGCGTATTGAACATGAAAGCAAACCAATACTGCCTGATGACTGAGGCCACTGAGGGTTGAATAAAGGGAAGGTAATCAAGGTGATGAGGAAGTCCAGGTGTGTGTAATGATGGTTGCCAGGACTGGTGGTTAGTAGACCGGTAACATCGAGCTGCTGGAGAGGAAGAGCAACAGTAGGCGTGACAGCTATGACCTATTGGTTGGTACAGTTGCAGCTGACTTAGGACTTAAGATCTTGTCCTGGCTTTAAATGATGGGTTTGTGTCACAAGAAAACGGCAAATGTTTTTGGTCTGTATCACCTACCACTGTTTGGCTAACATTTGGTGAAAGCCATTACAACTTCAATATGCAGAAGCACGCATTGTAGCAAGTATTGTCAATGTCTATATCTGAAGAGAAAATGCAAACTTTTAACTGTGATTCTGTCAATAATGCTGACAGTGGATTCTAAAGAGTGTTGTTGATTCAGTAATGTATTGGTATTCAAAGCACTCCCTCTTATAACGAGTTTGATGCCTTTGGGAGTCCAACAACTGCTGTCTTTCAAATGAGTATGAAAAAGGACTTCAATCTCTCTTACCTCAGATGTACTACGGTGGTGCTGCTGTCGATCAGTATTCTCTAAATACGAAAGTATTGCCTGATCATTCATGGTGGGACTTAGGAGTGGTACAGACAACATCTGAAAGTTGAACAAAATGTTAAAGCGAAACATCATCAAGAAGAATCACCAAGCACTTCCTGTACATGTCCGACTCAGCCCTCTACTGCTTATTGCTGAGTTTCTTTGGTAAAATACCCTTCTCTTTTAGCCCACTTATCCCTCCATCCTCTTCTTACCCAATCCTGTACTTCTCCTCAGAGCTCTGATGTCATTCCTTCATCCCTCCATCCTCTTCTTACCCAATCCTGTACTTCTCCTCAGAGCTCTGATGTCATTCCTTCATCCCTCCATCCTCTTCTTACCCAATCCTGTACTTCTCCTCAGAGCTCTGATGTCATTCCTTCATCCCTCCATCCTCTTCTTACCCAATCCTGTACTTCTCCTCAGAGCTCTGATGTCATTCCTTCATCCCTCCATCCTCTTCTTACCCAATCCTGTACTTCTCTCAGAGCTCTGATGTCATTCCTTCATCCCTCCATCCTCTTCATACCCAGTCCTGTACTTCTCCTCAGAGCTCTGATGTCATTCCTTCATCCCTCCATCCTCTTCTTACCCAATCCTGTACTTCTCCTCAGAGCTCTGATGTCATTCCTTCATCCCTCCATCCTCTTCTTACCCAGTCCTGTACTTCTCCTCAGAGCTCTGATGTCATTCCTTCATCCCTCCATCCTCTTCTTACCCAATCCTGTACTTCTCCTCAGAGCTCTGATGTCATTCCTTCATCCCTCCATCCTCTTCTTACCCAATCCTGTACTTCTCCTCAGAGCTCTGATGTCATTCCTTCATCCCTCCATCCTCTTCTTACCCAATCCTGTACTTCTCCTCAGAGCTCTGATGTCATTCCTTCATCCCTCCATCCATCCCCGATCCCAAGTGGGTTTTACGCCACTGTCCCATCACATACGCATGCCCTCCATACATTTCTCTCAGAGTCTGTCTGTAGTACTTTAAAGCCATTCCCCTCAGCGGAGGCAGAGACTGGACCCTCCAGTTGTAGAATCGATCCTGGTTTAATATAACTGGAAGGCCAGTTAGGTGAACCTCAGTGGTCATTTACAGATCGGGATAATAAAGGGCCTCGCTTGGGACAACGTCGGCGTCGGGACTTCTCTGTCATCCAGCCATCTCTGTAGAGCTCTTATACTGTTTCTACCAGTTCTTATAAAGATTCCAAAGATGGAGGACAGAGGATTGGTGTACTGGAACATAGGTTGCCAGTGAGCTAAGAAATGGCTCTGACAGGACACGGAAGAGAAGGTTTCAGTGTGTGGTCTTGTTATTGATATAAAGGACATATCATCTCATTCTTCCATTATCTTGGATTTTTATACATTGTATAGTAAGCCATTTTGTTTCCTAAGCTGGTGGATTTATATAAAGGGTTATGTCATGATAATCGCATCACTTATGTGAACATTTTCTGTCTTTAAATCATTATCTTCCAGGAAGTTATGCTGTTTCTCGATTTTCAGGGCAGGTTGTCTTCTAAGATTGGTCACAATTGTTACTCACACAATAGTCTTACTGGAATTGTTGCTGAAGGAGAGAATGTAAGTAAGTTGAAAAGTGCAGAACCATTACTGACCAGAACTGTCTGTCCCTTATGCACGACAGCAGAAAGCAGGATCACTGGTTGAAGTTTCGGATGACTCATGCCAAACCATTCAAATAAATGGATCCGACTGCTTCATAGAAGGCAAATCAGGCTACACGGTGCTGCGTTCTGTGGTTTACATGTATACGGTTTTAAATTCATACAGGCTTCAATATCTCTGCAGTGATGTTACTATAATGCATATTTTGAATGAATGTGAACGTGAGATCCATGAACATTTGAAATGGGTGGCATATGGCTGTGTACCTGAGCTCTCTGGTTTAGTATGGCTGTGTACCTGAGCTCTCTGGTTTAGTATGGCTGTGTACCTGAGCTCTCTGGTTTAGTATGGCTGTGTACCTGAGCTCTCTGGTTTAGTATGGCTGTGTACCTGAGCTCTCTGGTTTAGTATGGCTGTGTACCTGAGCTCTCTGGTTTAGTATGGCTGTGTACCTGAGCTCTCTGGTTTAGTATGGCTGTGTACCTGAGCTCTCTGGTTTAGTATGGCTGTGTACCTGAGCTCTCTGGTTTAGTATGGCTGTGTACCTGAGCTCTCTGGTTTAGTATGGCTGTGTACCTGAGCTCTCTGGTTTAGTATGGCTGTGTACCTGAGCTCTCTGGTTTAGTATGGCTGTGTACCTGAGCTCTCTGGTTTAGTATGGCTGTGTACCTGAGCTCTCTGGTTTAGTATGGCTGTGTACCTGAGCTCTCTGGTTTAGTATGGCTGTGTACCTGAGCTCTGGTTTAGTATGGCTGTTACCTGAGCTCTCTGGTTTAGTATGGCTGTGTACCTGAGCTCTCTGGTTTAGTATGGCTGTGTACCTGAGCTCTCTGGTTTAGTATGGCTGTGTACCTGAGCTCTCTGGTTTAGTATGGCTGTGTACCTGAGCTCTCTGGTTTAGTATGGCTGTGTACCTGAGCTCTCTGGTTTAGTATGGCTGTGTACCTGAGCTCTCTGGTTTAGTATGGCTGTGTACCTGAGCTCTCTGGTTTAGTATGGCTGTGTACCTGAGCTCTCTGGTTTAGTATGGCTGTGTACCTGAGCTCTCTGGTTTAGTATGGCTGTGTACCTGAGCTCTCTGGTTTAGTATGGCTGTGTACCTGAGCTCTCTGGTTTAGTATGGCTGTGTACCTGAGCTCTCTGGTTTAGTATGGCTGTGTACCTGAGCTCTCTGGTTTAGTATGGCTGTGTACCTGAGCTCTCTGGTTTAGTATGGCTGTGTACCTGAGCTCTCTGGTTTAGTATGGCTGTGTACCTGAGCTCTCTGGTTTAGTATGGCGTTACCTGAGCTCTCTGGTTTAGTATGGCCGTTACCTGAGCTCTCTGGTTTAGTATGGCTGTGTACCTGAGCTCTCTGGTTTAGTATGGCTGTGTACCTGAGCTCTCTGGTTTAGTATGGCTGTGTACCTGAGCTCTTTGGTTTAGTATGGCTGTGTACCTGAGTCTCTGGTTTTAGTATGAGCTCTCCGTTACCTGAGCTCTCTGGTTTAGTATGGCCGTTACCTGAGCTCTCTGGTTTAGATGGCTGTGTATGGCTGTAGTACCTGAGCTCTCTGGTTTAGTATGACCGTTACCTGAGCTCTCTGGTTTAGTGTGAGCTCCGTTACCTGAGCTCTCTGGTTTAGTATGACCGTTACCTGAGCTCTCTGGTTTAGTATGGCTGTTACCTGAGCTCTCTGGTTTAGTATGGCCGTTACTCTGGTTTGAGCTGTGTACCTGAGCTCTCTGGTTTAGTATGACCGTTACCTGAGCTCTCTGGTTTAGTATGGCTGTTACCTGAGCTCTCTGGTTTAGTATGACCGTTACCTGAGCTCTCTGGTTTTTAGTACCTGAGCTCTCTGGTTTAGTATGGCGTTACCTGAGCTCTCTGGTTTAGTATGACCGTTACCTGAGCTCTCTGGTTTAGTGTGGCCGTTACCTGAGCTCTCTGGTTTAGTATGGCCGTTACCTGAGCTGAGCTCTCTGGTTTAGTATGACCGTTACCTGAGCTCTCTGGTTTAGTATGGCTCTCTGGTTTAGTGTGTACCTGAGCTCTCTGGTTTAGTATGGCCGTTACCTGAGCTCTCTGGTTTAGTATGGCTGTGTACCTGAGCTCTCTGGTTTAGTATGACCGTTACCTGAGCTCTCTGGTTTAGTATGGCCGTTACCTGGTTTGAGCCGTTACCTGAGCTCTCTGGTTTAGTATGGCTGTGTACCTGAGCTCTCTGGTTTAGTATGACCGTTACCTGAGCTCTCTGGTTTAGTATGGTTTGAGCTCTCTGGTTTATGGCTGTGTACCTGAGCTCTCTGGTTTAGTATGGCTGTGTACCTGAGCTCTCTGGTTTAGTAGTGTACCTGAGCTCTCTGGTTTAGTATTACCTGAGCTCTCTGGTTTAGTACCTGAGCTCTCTGGTTTGAGCTCTCTGGTATGGCCGTTACCTGAGCTCTCTGGTTTAGAATGGCTGTGTACCTGAGCTCTCTGGTTTAGTATGGCTGTTACCTGAGCTCTCTGGTTTAGTAGTTACCTGAGCTCTCCGTTACCTGAGCTCTCTGGTTTTAGTACCTGAGCTCTCCGTTACCTGAGCTCTCTGGTTTAGTATGACCGTACCTGAGCCTGAGCTCTCTGGTTTAGTATGGCCGTTACCTGAGCTCTCTGGTTTAGTATGACCGTTACCTGAGCTCTGGTTTAGTCTGGTTTAGTAGTATGACCGTTACCTGAGCTCTCTGGTTTAGTATGGCCGTTACCTGAGCTCTCTGGTTTAGTATGACCGTTACCTGAGCTCTCTGGTTTAGTATGACCGTTACCTGAGCTCTCTGGTTTAGTATGACCGTTACCTGAGCTCTCTGGTTTAGTATGGCCGTTACCTGAGCTCTCTGGTGTAGTATGACCGTTACCTGAGCTCTCTGGTTTAGTATGGCTGTGTACCTGAGCTCTCTGGTTTAGTATGACCGTTACCTGAGCTCTCTGGTTTAGTATGGCTGTGTACCTGAGCTCTCTGGTTTAGTACGGCCGTTACCTGAGCTCTCTGGTTTAGTGTGGCCGTTACCTGAGCTCTCTGGTTTAGTATGGCTGTGTACCTGAGCTCTCTGGTTTAGTATGACCGTTACCTGAGCTCTCCGGTTTAGTATGACCGTTACCTGAGCTCTCCTTTTAGTATGGCTGTGTACCTGAGCTCTCTGGTTTAGTATGACCGTTACCTGAGCTCTCCGGTTTAGTATGACCGTTACCTGAGCTCTCCTTTTAGTATGGCTGTGTACCTGAGCTCTCTGGTTTAGTATGACTGTGTACCTGAGCTCTCTGGTTTAGTATGGCTGTGTACCTGAGCTCTCTGGTTTAGTATGGCTGTGTACCTGAGCTCTCTGGTTTAGTATGGCCGTTACCTGAGCTCTCTGGTTTAGTATGACCGTTACCTGAGCTCTCTGGTTTAGTATGGCCGTTACCTGAGCTCTCTGGTTTAGTATGGCCGTTACCTGAGCTCTCTGGTTTAGTGTGGCCGTTACCTGAGCTCTCTGGTTTAGTATGGCCGTTACCTGTATTTGTCTAGCGTCCCTTTATGTGAGTACACTACAGCGTCTGCCAGGAGGTCTGGACTTTATGGCACAGGCTGAGGGAATGGTTAGGTGGGGACTGAAATCTGTCTAGTTACACTTTTTTTTTAAGGAACAACTTGTTGTAGGGTAGAACTTCACAGGCCAACTTCAAACCTGTGACACAAATGAAACATGAAAGTTTCATGCTCTTCTTTCTTCTAGTTTTGTAATAAAGTTTGTAAAATGGCAGAAATCCTCAGGCACTTTCAGAAGGCTGGTTTTAAAGACAGGGAAGGGAGGCAGGGAAGATCAGTGCGCCGGCGTTTGATAACAATATTTTTCCCACCCCGGTTCGGTTGTTCTCACTGGGGGGGGAGCCTCGCCAGCTGATTTGGTGGCTTGTTAGAAATGATTGCTTTATAATTACCTTCGACGCGTTGTGCGCGAGCCTCGTGAGCAGCGTTCTATGATACTGTATTAGTCGTAATGAACCAGTCCATATGCTAGCAATCTGCTTGTGAGACAAGACAGCGGGAAACGGAGACCGTTTTGCCTCTTTTCTCAGACGCTTACGTCTCCAGCTCCAACTGGGCCTCCTGAAGATGATGAGAAGCAAAGGTTTGGGGAAGGTGGGGGGCAGCAAACATGTCCGCTGAGACGCGATTCGCCAGGGAGCCTCAGCTTTCCAAAGAGACGTTATTTCATTCGCTCAAAGTTTCAGAAGTGTATTTATAGGCTACATGCATAAGAATGCTATGATGTTTCATCTGATAACTCCGCTGAATGAGGGTTTCCCCTAGTTTCCAACCTAACTGCAGTAGAGTGAAGGAGCAAAGCACTCTGTTAAGTACCATGCTCATACACAACCTGCACTCTGCGATCAGATGGTGTATCTATCTACTGTGTGGGAGACTAGAGGCAGTAAACGCACTTACAGCGCCATGTCTCTATTGTCGGTAATTAATCATGCAAATGAGCTTTTGTAGGTACCCTTGGGACAGCCAGATTTGAAGTTAACATTAAAATGTGAGTTAGCTCCACATGCTAGATTATGATAGCGGAGCCAACTTTATTTCTTCCGCCCTTCTGCCTCAGGATCTACGGCGGCTATTTTGTTGGTACCCATGACGGTTGGCATTAGTGTAGCAATTTCTCAAAGTCACAGTACTGTAAAGTTGATATAGACAGACTACTGGCAAAGTGTTCAATGGGCTGTTTTAATGCCTAACTGTTTGATGTAATTGTTCATAGGCCTACAATCTTAGTTTTTGGGAGGTGAGGATGGTATTTCCATAACATTTACTATAAGTTAAAGGTCCAATGCAGCGGTTTTTATCCAAATATCAAATAGTTTCTGAGTAACGATTAAGTACCGTACTGTGATTGTTTTTAAGTAAAATTGTCAAAAAGAAACAAAGATTGCTTCTTAGCATAGAGCAATTTATCCAGCAAAAATTTTGCTGGGAGTGGTCTGAGTGGGGAGGAGAAAACTAGCTGTTATTGGCAGAGAGGTTTGTAACTCTCTTTCTTATTAGTCTATTAACCAATTTACCGCCCAATGATGTCACCTGGCATGTCAACTCCATCCAACCAACACAGGCTGAAATTTCAGACAGTTTTTTTCAAACAGCTCTCAAACTAAAATAATTTTCAGAATTTCACAGAATAGTTCCAACCTCATAGTGTGGAAGTATATATAAAACAGAAAAAACACATTTTCGACTGCACTGGGCCTTTAATCAGTTGATGTCAGTTTGTTTCTTCTCCTTCATGCCCCAGGGATTAATTTCCTATATATATATCATTCTCATTTTATCAGTTCAACCATTGGCTGCACAGTTTGGTCTCATCCTTACAGAGTGAACACACCTAGACTTCTGCATAATAAACATCCCCTACCCAGCCCATACTGAAGCCCATACTGAACATCCCCTACCCAGCCCATACTGAAGCCCATACTGAACATCCCCTACCCAGCCCATACTGAAGCCCATACTGAACATTCCCTACCCAGCCCATACTGAAGGCCATACTGAACATCCCCTACCCAGTCCATACTGAAGCCCATACTGAACATCCCCTACCCATCCCCTACCCAGCCCATACTGAACATCCCCTACCCATCCCCTACCCAGCCCATACTGAACAACCCCTACCCAGCCCATACTGAACATCCTCTACCCAGCCCATACTGAAGCCCATACTGAACATCCCCTACCCAGCCCATACTGAAGGCCATACTGAACATCCCCTACCCAGCCCATACTGAAGCCCATACTGAACATCCCCTACCCAGCCCATACTGAAGCCCATACTGAACATCCCCTACCCAGTCCATACTGAAGCCCATACTGAACATCCCCTACCCAGCCCATACTGAAGGCCATACTGAACATCCCCTTCCCAGCCCATACTGAACATCCCCTACCCAGCCCATACTGAACATCCCCTACCCAGCCCATACTGAACATCCCCTACCCAGCCCATACTGAACATCCCCTACCCAGCCCATACTGAAGAACATACTGAACATCCCCTACCCATCCCATACTGAACATCCCCTACCCAGCCCATACTGAAGAACATACTGAACATCCCCTACCCATCCCATACTGAACATCCCCTACCCAGCCCATACTGAACATCCCCTACCCAGCCCATACTGAACATCCCCTACCCAGCCCATACTGAAGCCCATAATAAACATCCCCTACCCAGCCCATACTGAAGCCCATACTGAACATCCCCTACCCAGTCCATACCCAGCCCATACTGAACATCCCCTACCCAGCCCATACTGAACATCCCCTACCCAGCCCATACTGAACATCCCCTACCCAGCCCATACTGAAGCCCATAATAAACATCCCCTACCCAGCCCATACTGAAGCCCATACTGAACATCCCCTACCCAGTCCATACCCAGCCCATACTGAACATCCCCTACCCAGCCCATACTGAAGGCCATACTGAACATCCCCTACCCAGCCCATACTGAAGGCCAGACTGAACATCCCCTACCCAGCCCATACTGAACATCCCCTACCCAGCCCATACTGAAGGCAATACTGAACATCCCCTACCCAGCCCATACTGAAGGCCATACTGAACATCCCCTACCCAGCCCATACTGAACATCCCCTACCCAGTCCATACTGAACATCCCCTACCCAGCACATACTGAAGGCCATACTGAACATCCCCTACCCAGCCCATACTGAACATCCCCTACCCAGCCCATACTGAAGGTCATACTGAACATCCCCTACCCAGCCCATACTGAACATCTCCTACCCAGCCCATACTGAAGGCCATACTGAACATCCCCTACCCAGCCCATACTGAAGGCCATACTGAACATCCCCTACCCAGTCCATACTGAACATCCCCTACCCATCCTCTACTAAGCCCATACTGAAGGCCATAATGAACATCCCCTACCCATCCCCTACTAAGCCCATACTGAAGGCCATACTGAACATCCCCTACCCAGCCCATACTGAACATCCCCTACCCATCCCCTACTAAGCCCATACTGAAGGCCATAATGAACATCCCCTACCCATCCCCTACCCATCACCTACTGAAAGCCATACTGAACATCCCCTACCCAGTCCATACTGAACATCCCCTACCCATCCCCTACTAAGCCCATACTGAAGGCCATAATAAACATCCCCTACCCAGCCCATACTGAAGCCCATACTGAACATCCCCTACCCAGTCCATACCCAGCCCATACTGAACATCCCCTACCCAGCCCATACTGAAGGCCATACTGAACATCCCCTACCCAGCCCATACTGAAGGCCATACTGAACATCCCCTACCCAGCCCATACTGAAGGCCATACTGAACATCCCCTACCCAGCCCATACTGAACATCCCCTACCCAGCCCATACTGAACATCCCCTACCCAGCCCATACTGAACATCCCCTACCCAGCCCATACTGAAGGTCATACTGAACATCCCCTACCCAGCCCATACTGAACATCCCCTACCCAGCCCATACTGAAGGCCATACTGAACATCCCCTACCCAGCCCATACTGAAGGCCATACTGAACATCCCCTACCCAGTCCATACTGAACATCCCCTACCCATCCCCTACTAAGCCCATACTGAAGGCCATAATGAACATCCCCTACCCATCCCCTACTAAGCCCATACTGAAGGCCATACTGAACATCCCCTACCCAGCCCATACTGAAGGCCATACTGAACATCCTCTACCCAGCCCATACTGAAGGCCATACTGAACATCCCCTACCCAGCCCATACTGAACATCCCCTACCCAGCCCATACTGAAGGCCATACTGAAAATCCCCTACCCAGCCCATACTGAACATCCCCTACCCAGCCCATACTGAAAATCCTCTACCCAGCCCAGCATCAGTACAGCATCGGCGACGTGCATGGCGTCTTTACTAGCGTCAGATGCAGCCTCGCTTTAATCACTGTATCCAGGCTTTAACTGTTATGAGGCTTTGTTGCCAGCCGCCACCGCTTCCTCAAAACGTGACAAGAACATGCTCCGTCGTTGAGGGCGTGGTCCAGGGGAGCAGGGGCCGTGTGCAAACATCACACAATGAATATTTTAGTGGACGTTTAAAAGGGGCGGCGACAGGCGGTTAAACTGTTGTCTGGCAGTCGGTGTTTACCTTAACGATACTTCGATCTGATCTTGACTATTAGTGAAGATCATGTCGTAGCTTAGTGGCCGTTTAGTGTACTAGGGTCTTAGATGTCCAAACTAGAAAACAACCAGTCACCTCCTAATGTAAGGCCATACTGTTAGTATATTATATGATGTTGGTATCATCTGTTCAGCTTCCTCTGAATACTCTAAATCTTGTAAACCTTCCACCGATAATGTATCTCAATGACGTGGTTTCTCTCACACACAGACAATCTACACATAAAATATCTACGTATACTGTATCCATAAAACCTATACATGTAAATATATACATATTTACAGTACTGGTCAAAAGTTTTAGAACACCAACTCATTCAAGGGCTTTTCTTTATTTGTACTGTTTTCTACATTGTAGAATAATAGTGAAGACATCAAAACCATGAAATAACACATATGGAATCATGTGGTAACTAAAAAAGTGTTAAACAAATAAAGATATATTTTATATTTCTGATTCTTCAAAGTAGCCACCCTTTGCCTTACTTTTTTGCCCCACTGTATATATAATATGCACCAGCCGGGCAACACGCCTGTTGCCAGCCTACCTACCACTATTTCAAATGCAAATACCACTTGTGCATTCGACAAACAAACAACCTGTTGACCAGCCACAAACAATGTCCCATTGTACAGTATGTCACATAATACATCTCCATATATGGCCTTCTTCCTGGCTATTCCATATTTATGGATACATTGGAAGGTTTTATTCCGTGGTACATAATATGTAATGGACAGCGAGGCGAGTTTGGCACCCGAGCGGGTTTGACATTCAAACAGATCTGAAGCGCAGAGACCAGGCAGACTCAGCTGGCGGTTTACATCTCTTTAAACCTAGGGCTCTTCTGGCAGCCGCTCAGAACAGCCAGACCCAGATGTTGGGTGTATAGCCGGCCCTGGCTGACGGCCAAGTGCTGTGCGATGGTGGCTAGGTGAGAAAGGGATGGAGAGGGAGGGGAGCAGGGGTAGAGGGGAGAGATATAAGGATGTGAGAGAGAGAGAGAGAGGGGGGTGGGGGGGGGGCGAAGGATGAGAGAAGGGGGAGAAAAGACAGTTAGGATGAGGAAGACTGAGAGACTATGAGAGCGAGGAGGAGAGGGAGGATGTGGAAGAGAGAGATTAGATGAGGGAGAGAAGAGAGAGAGAGACGCTGGCTCAGTGTGCTACAAGGACAGATGCTGCGTTTGAATGTATCACCAGTGAACAGAGCTTTATACGGCTGTGTTCTGTTTTACAGCAGGCGGTTGGGTTTACAAGAGCACAGAAAATAGAATGCAGTCTTACAATCGATTACTAGTGCCAGTTTAAAACGCAGATAGATAGCTGTGCTATTTATACATTATTAACACTGTAGGCTACTCATTGGGACTTTTGCACAGAGATGAAGGCGTCCATATGTAATTACCGGATAATAAAATGTCATGATAGTAATGTGTGTGTGTGTATTTTTGTGCGAGTGAGCAAACGTGTGTATGCTGCGAGTATGTGTATGCATGTGTGTGTGTGTGTGAGTGTATCCGTATAGCTTCCGTCCCTCTCCTCACCCCAACCTGGGCTCGAACCAGGGACCCTCTGCACACATCAAGCACAGTCACTCACGAAACATCGTTACCCATCGCGCCACAAAAGCCACGGCCCTTGCAGAGCAAGGGGAACAACTACTTCTAGGTTTTAGAGCGAGTGACGTCACCGACTGAAACACTATTAGCGCGCACCACCGCTGACTAGCTAGCCGTCCCAGTCCATGTGTTAGCATGCGACACTGCTCTCATATGTTGTCATCCTTGAGCCAGCATAATCCCAACCACTACACAGTACCCACCAGTCCCCTCTACCCCACCATGTCCCCTCATCCAGCAGACAGGACACCCACCAGTCCCCTCTACCCCACCATGTCCTCTCATCCAGCAGACAGGACACCCACCAGTCCCCTCTACCCCACCATGTCCTCTCATCCAGCAGACAGGACACCCACCAGTCCCCTGTACCCCACCATGTCCCCTCATCCAGCAGGCAGGACACCCACCAGTCCCCTCATCCAGCAGACAGGACCCCACCAGTCCCCTGTACCCCACCCCCTCATCCAGCAGACAGGACACCCACCAGTCCCCTGTACCCCACCATGTCCCCTCATCCAGCAGGCAGGACACCCACCAGTCCCCTGTACCCCACCATGTCCCCTCATCCAGCAGACAGGACACCCACCAGTCCCCTGTACCCCACCATGTCCCCTCATCCAGCAGACAGGACACCCACCATGTCCCCTCATCCAGCAGACAGGACACCCACCAGTCCCCTGTACCCCACCATGTCCCCTCATCCAGCAGGCAGGACACCCACCAGTCCCCTGTACCCCACCATGTTCTCTCATCCAGCAGACAGGACACCCACCACACCCCCCACCAGTCCCCTGTACCCCACCATGTCCCCTCATCCAGCAGGACACCCACCAGGTCTCTCATCCAGCCAGGACACCCACCAGTCCCCTGTACCCCACCATGTCCCCTCATCCAGCAGGCAGGACACCCACCAGTCCCCTCTACCCCACCATGTCCCTCATCCAGCAGACAGGACACCCACCAGTCCCCTCTACCCCACCATGTCCCCTCATCCAGCAGACAGGACACCCACCAGTCCCCTGTACCCCACCATGTTCTCTCATCCAGCAGACAGGACACCCACCAGTCCCCTGTACCCCACCATGTTCTCTCATCCAGCAGACAGGACACCCACCAGGTACCCACCATGTTCTCTCATCCCCCAGGACACCCACCAGTCCCCTGTACCCCATCATGTTCTCTCATCCAGCAGGCAGGACACCACCAGTCCCCTGTACCCCACCATGTTCTCTCATCCAGCAGACAGGACACCCACCAGTCCCCTGTACCCCACCATGTTCTCTCAGCCAGCAGACAGGACACCCACCAGTCCCCTGTACCCCACCATGTTCTCTCATCCAGCAGACAGGACACCCACCAGTCCCCTCTACCCCACCATGTCCTCTCATCCAGCAGGCAGGACAGCCACCAGTCCCCTGTACCCCACCATGTCCTCTCATCCAGCAGGCAGGACACCCACCAGTCCCCTGTACCCCACCATGTTCTCTCATCCAGCAGGCAGGACACCTACCAGTCCCCTGTACCCCACCATGTCCTCTCATCCTGGGTTCTTAGTATTCATGGCCATAATGCTGCCTCCCTGGGGAGGGAGAGAGAGGTAATACCTGCTACTCCCTATCCTCTCCTCCACTGTTCATTTCATCCCTCTATCCTCCACGCTTCCCTAGTCACTGTCCTTATCCTCCCTTCCTTCTCTTCACCCTTTCATCCCTCCATC